>NW_027279803.1:0-295581 GCF_046629955.1 Centroberyx affinis
TTTACTAGTTGACCAAGTTTACAAGTTTAACAAGTTTACTAGTTGACCAAGTTTACTAGTTGACCAAGTTTACAAGTTTAACAAGTTTACTAGTTTAACAAGTTTACTCGCTCGCATCATCGATTCTGACATTATAAGAACATTTTCAGGAATGGGAGGGGGGGGCGCCGCTTTTAAACAGCGAGGGAGGAGACAAGCTAGCTTAAAAAAATGAAAAAGCTACTGAATGGACCAGGAAGAGCTTCGTTCCGGAGCGGAATTTGACAACAAATTACAATATCCACACAGCTGCTGCTATTGGTTTATATTATTACTATGTCTCAGTGAAATCTCCACACAGCACACATTAGTTTGCCTAGTCTTGTCTAGTCTTGTTTTCCCTTTCTCTTGAAGTGTTGTTCCCATAGATATGGCCTTCACCTTGAATATTTCCTTTGCCCTTCTTGGCTTTCTTGGACATCAGTGCCATTCTCTGACCCTGAAAAACCTTTAATGAAAAGAGAGTTAGCGACTGTGGCCAGAGAAGAGGCTACTAAATTGGAAAGTTGTTGATTCTTGCACTCCCACATCACTCTAGCACTACTCCTTCGCAATACTCTTTAGCTCTCTAACTCACTCTAACTCCCAATTTACAACATGAAGAACAGTCTCTAAAAATGAAGTTGTATTTAACCTTTAACATGATTCTAAGATCATTTCACAAGTTGTGCTTACACCTGATTTATAAAAACATCTGAGACAGAATAAAGCTGCGTATGCTTGTTTAAAGTAGCATACCTGTGTCTAGAATATATAAATTGGAAAAAAAAATCGATTGCTTGTGATAATGCTTTGCAATTAGTTGGCCTTGTGACCGCAGCCCAACAGCCATTGTCCTATAAATAAAGCCGGTGCAGCCACGGTTGAATGGTTGACAGCTGTTTGCTTATTGTAGCAGACTATTTATAGGATATCTGATCCTGTCTTTAGTGTCGATAATGAATCTTGCATTCCTCACGCCTCAGTTTACATGTGCCTGGACACTACCACTAACTGGCCTCTCCATATAAAGCTGTGTAGACATAAAGTTCAATCACAACCCCAACAATTTTCTTTTAAGATTAGAATTAAGGGATGTTTTTCTATGGGTTTCCTTTTCTCCAGCATTGAATCAGTAGAACTGAACAGAAATGAAAGACCTTGCCTCCCTTCCTCTTAGCCAACAGTCTGAGTGCTTCAGTCGAGGTGATTTGACAAATTCCCAACAACTTAGCAATGCAGGCCAGTGTGGTGGGAGGCTGTTGCCTAGCAGCATCTGGTCTTTCTTGTAAGAAGCCAGATAATTTAAACTTAAAGAGAGAAAGAACAGACTTCAATGGGGGGGATAAAGGCTATTTTGTTTATTTGCTGCTTTTAGGTAAAATTATATAATTATATGTATGTGCATATACACTGCCCGTCAAAAGTTTGTACACACCACATTTTTCTTTATTTTTACTATTTTCCACATTTTAGAATAATAGTAAAGACATCAAAACTATGAAATAACACAAACGGAATTATGCAGAAACCAAAAAACTATCTTATATTTTAGATTCTTTAAAGCAGCCGCCCTTTGCCTTGATGGAAAGGCAAAGGCTTTGGAAAGAAATTCATACATAGGATCAACTTCACTATTTCTATTTGTCTAAGAAACATATTTCAAGCATTTAAGCAGAAGCCTTTAGATCAAAATGGCTTTAAGAGAATGAAAAACATAGAACATTCAGGCAGTGCATATGAGCCAGGATTTAAACCCATCTATCTCACATTAGCCAACTGAGATATAGACTAATTGATTGAAATGCTGATAAAGTACATTTGAATTGAAATGAATTGTGAGGCCTGGTTGTTTAAAAGGAGAGATATAATTGATTGCTGCCAGTCCTTGAAACACACACACACACACACACACACACACACATACACATAAACAAGCAGACACAATGAACACATTTCCACAAGACAAACTGAGGTGTTTTGGTTTATTTTGAATATTTGTTCTTATAGTTATTGTGGAAATTTGTTTGATTGCCCTTGCTATCTGAAAATAAACATCTCAAATTACATATGTAAGCCTTTGACTGGACAGTGGATCTCTTTTTCTTGCCTGAGTTATCACCTGCTTGACTGGCGCATAAGTGGCTCTTGAACTTTATTATGGACAACAGAAATCAATTGAAATCAATGGATGGAATGGCTTATGTCAGCCTAAACAGATGATAAACTCCACTCTGTAAGTAGAAAGGTGGGTATAAAGTGAGGACTTTACCCTTCACTACATGCCTTTTCCTGCATAAAGGACAAGTTAATTGATTTTGGACCTATTTGTCTCTACTCATAAGGGCTTGATAAATACATACACATTCCACATTTCAGAGTTCAAAAATGTATTTTAGTTGGGAAAACTAACAGCAAAACTAATGATAGTCCTTTTAATTCACAGTACTTTTTAAACGTAGTAGTAGTTTTTACAATGTTCTTTTAATTCTGCTTGTTTGGAGCATTTGATCTTTTGTAAAAGGTTCTTTACAAGACTGTGAAGGTTGCATGTAGAACCATTTGAGCATGGTGCCATTGAGAGCTTTTGTAAAAGGGTTCTTTATAGCACCATACTGCATAGAACTCCATTTTGTAGTTGTAGGGTACACACAGACAATCCAACACCCACAATATATGTGTGAAAAAAATTACATCATATGACAAACAAAATCACACTGAAACACACACACACACACATGCATTTTGGTACCGTTTGTAGCTCATGAGCAGTTCTCGATGGAGGTCCTGGTGGCTTTTTGATGCTTTGACTGGATTAACCAGTTTTTTGGGTTTGATGAGATCATCATCATCATCTCCCTCCATGTAATCTGGCTGGGGGACATAGCTGGATACGGGAGCCGGGTTCCTGTGTCCCCCATCTGGCCTGTGCTGCTGTAGGTCTGCATACGCAGATGCTGGAGATGCAAGGCAAGAGAAAGAGGGGGATGAATTAAAGCTGCTATTGGCAAGACTTTTATGTAGAAATCCAGCCATGTTATTAGCCTAAATCACAATGTAATAGTAATAGTGAAACAGTCTCCAAAACATCAGTGAGTGAGCGCTCCGTCCAGAGAAAGCTGGACTCACCAACGTTAGATGTTTTGCTTCTCTCGTTCCTTTGTTCCTTTTTGAGTATTGAAGTTCAATTTTTTCAAATAGTTATCTCTCACTGCCATTTGGAGCCATCATGTGCGAAGCTGTCAAGTGCAGCTTTAAAGTATATGTTTGGCTATTTTAGACCTATATATAAGTGGAAATGGCGAGCTCCTGTCACTAGCCTCTGGCTGCTAACAATGAGTCCAGCTCCTGCTAACAATGAGTGAGGTTTGTCAAAATATCTCCAAAGAAGGTAGTCTATGAAAACGATATGGAGACCAACCGACGTATTTCTATCCACGGTCCGGAAAGCAACAGCGCCTCACCATTCAGTGGATTGTCTTCTACCAAACTCTACCACAATCTGACCCGACAGTCCGCAAAACTAGATCACTCCGCCAGTAACACTCTTTCACCCCACAGCAGTCTGTGCTGCGGCAGAGAAAAATAGTTCTGTGATTTCCTGATTAGTGAAAATGTGCGTAATGGCGGAATTGTGTCATGTTTACTCTCAACTCCCCTGTGGAGCCTATGAACGGCTTTTTTTGAGATATTTTGACAAATCCCATTTGGACTCATTGTTAGCAGCAAGAGCCGTTTCAGCCGACAGCTGTCTTGGGAGCCAATATTGTCTGTGGGTCCAAGTACTACAGGTATGTAAGAGACAAATTATATATATGTCCAAAATCACCAAACTTATCCTTTAATATTAAGTAATACAGTGGTTCTCAATCATGGTCCACTGAAGCCCAAGAGTATGCAGGTTTTCATTCTTACCAAACATTACAGCAGCTGATTTCACTGATTAGAACACTTTCAACCAGATACGAAAACTAATTAGTGAGAGCTGGAGTGTTGGAATGACAACCTGACGACTCTTGGGCCTCGATGGCACATGCTTTAGAACCACTGAATTAATAAAACAGCAAAAGATGGAGAAAATACACTGGTAAAAGGCTTTTAGAATGTCTTTAATCTAAACCAGGGGTGGGCAACCATGGTCCATGGAGGGCCAAGTGTCTGTGGGTTTTCAATGCAACACTACAGCAGCTGATTTTACAGACTTGCACACCTTCAACCAGAGATAAGGAACTTCCTGATCAGCAAATCAGCTGCGGTTGGAATGTAAACCTGCAGACTCTTAGTTGCCTACTGCTGATCCAAACTTTGGTCATATTATTTAGTCCAGGAGTCTTGAACCATGTGCCACTGACAGCCATACTATGCTCATTTTCATTCACCAATTTCACCAATCTATGGAGCCCCTCTGGGGTCACATGGTAGAAAAAAAAACTTGATGTCTAAATCCGTGCGAACGGATTTGTAAACTGTGCAAACGGATTTCAAAACCGTGCCCTCGGATTCACAATACAAATCCGTTTGCATAGTTTACAAATCCATTCGCACGGATTGTGTACCAATCACTACAGTAGGCGATTACACCAATTATATCCTCCTCTCTGGTTGAAAATGTGCTAGTGAAATGTGTGAAATCACCTGGTGTATTCTTTGGCTGGAATGACAACCTGCATACACATGGCTTTCAATGGCACATGGTTGGTCAACACTGATTTAGTCACATTGACAGACACATGTTACATATACATAAAGTGTGTTAGAGTAGGAGCGGTGATCTCGGATCAGTGGTGATCTCGGATCAGTTTTACCTACGTTCATATCACCTTTATATGATCATGTGATGTGTCAAAATCAATGGACTGCATGCCTTTGTGGTATTAATCTTAGAAATCTAGTTAGTTTTTAAAGCCTAAAATGATATTTAGACCAGATAGTTTGTGACCAGCAGCACTCCCTGTCTTTCTCCCTCACTGTGTCTTCCTTGTTTGTCTTAGAAAGGCCAGATTAAGAGGCATCTGATCCGAGGCCTCAGTTATTCTGGGGAGAAAGAGATCCGGTGTCATACGCAGGCAGGCCAGTCCAGACACAATGACCCCTTTCTCAAGTGCAACCAGAGACCATATCCACTGCTGCTTAATATTTCAGAAAAATGAAATGAGCTCTGGCTGTTTTGTCGTCAGCACTTCACAGTCAGGGACACTAACAGGGCGGGGTGTTTTGGACAGGCTTAAGGGAGGAATGGGGATGTTCTTGGAGGCATGAGTGGCCAGTTATTGCAACAGTAGATAGAAATTCTGGATTAGATCTTCAATCTACTAACCAAATGCTGTATTTCTCTAAATCAGAGGTCTTATTTGAGGGCAAATTTGAATTCAAGTCAAATCCTTAATATACTGTATATGTAAATCTCACCACAGAAAGTTAAAGAACTGAATTAGGGAAATGTTTTCAATCTCAATGATTGGCAAAGCAAGTAATGCAAGGGGATTAAAGCTAAAATTTAGTATTAAACATATTATGAATATGTGAGAGGTTGGTTTGCTTTTATTGTTTGTGAAAAAGAAAGGTAAAATAGACCTGTATATAGAGTTATGAGCATATACTGTATACAGTGGAAAATGCAAAAAGACTGAGGCAATATGGCGTGGTAACTAGTAACTTAACGCATTCATTTTTCAATAACGTAATCCATTATTACTTACCGTTACTTTTTTTTATATCCCGCAACATCTCATAACTTTGTAACTTAACTAGTTAGTTTTAAGGTACGCAACAAAGTAGGGTAACTAATTACTTTTAAAAGTAACTTTCCCCAACACTGTCTGTAAGATTGTTTTTTTTTGTTGTTTTTTTTGTCTCCATCTTTGGTGCTAAGCGTTCATGGTGTTTTTTGCCCTGCACTTCCCAGAGATCACCTGTCAAGCAAACAGTGTGGGCACTGTGTGGGTACTGTGACCTCTTTTATTTGGAAATTTTTTGCTGATGAAGTTTGAGTTTCTGCAGGTGGCGCTCTTTTCTTTGTCTATTCAGCCCAATACTTGTGATCACATGATTGGACCGATGGTTGGAAAAACAGGAAGTTGCGTAAGTTAATTTCGCTTATGTAACAACAGTAAACATAATTTGTTGCTTCTACCCTTGGTTTTCATGTTTGTTTCTTGGCTGTACTGCGGTATACTGTATACAAGTCAATAACAAAGAGAAAAAATTGACCAGATGCATTTTTTACCAAAAACAGTAAAAAAAAACAACTTACTACCCAGTTTCAGAAAAAGCTTCTAAAGTCAGCACTGATTGGGAAAGCATGGCCACACTGGACACTCCATCAATATGGACTTCTAGATATCCTGTGGTTTTCTATTGATTTGAGACAGGATATGCAAGCTAATGGCTCAGCGCACCCACTGTAGGTTATTGATGTCTCCAGTGCATATCATCTAGTTACAAGTAGAGGCTGCATGGATAAGTGTTCTCTGATAACTCGGAAGCTGCAATCACATTTTTGGCTGCTGCGGTGTCTTTGGCCCGAGGAAGACTCTCTGACTCTGAAAAGTGATCATGTTACAAAGTAAGCTAATGTCTTCTCTCTCAGTTAATCGGTTCATTCTGAGGAAGAAATACAGGGTGCAGTGCATTTACTGATGTTACCAAATCAGAAGAGCAGGAGCTGCATATTGACATGTCTGCAGTGAAAGAGCCTATTGAATCATCAAAGGGTAAAAGCGTCCAAATGCAAGAGTTTCTTCTTGAGTTTGAGGCCAAAGCCCTATTTGCATGGGGCTATTACTACCCGGGGACATCCAGTGATTTGTAATAATTGCGGAGATCATCTGTGATTTTATTCCACGTGAATCTGCCATGTCTGGAATTTGTAAAGTACAAATTTTCGGCACAAATTACCTGCCGTAGCCTACTTTGGACCCCTGATAATACTAATCCTGTGTGAATCAAACTCTCGATAACTCCAGCTGTAGTTTGCCTTTGGCGTGTAATTTATTTTTCTTCTTCTTTTAGACGCACAATGTCTTCCTCACGAAAATGGAAGGCAGTAGTGGAATCCATGGAGGAAGGTTTCTTTTGCCGCAAACTTCTTTTGCTTTGCTAAATCGAGGAAGCGATGAATCGTAAAATCAATTCTATCCAGGCAATCTGTGATCTCAGCAAATTTCATTATCCAATGTGAATGCGTTTCACGAAATGCACGGGTTGGTGGGTAATTCATTAATTACTTGATGTCCTCATATAATACTAGCTCTGTGCGAATAGAGCTTAAGATGGTTATTCCATTAGGGTTGGGGTTGGGATTTGGGATTTAATTCTTGTTATGCATCTTTCTCACTCTCTCTGCGGGGCTGGGGCTGGGGGTGAGGGTTTTCCCTGTGAATACACAGCGATCCCGTCCCATGAAATCACCCCCGATTCTCCACCAAGTCATTATCATTAAAAAAGGGCCCAAAAGGAGTCCACAAGCTTTTTTCACAGCAGCCAAAAGACAAGCGCTAAGGCCAGACAATGCTACAAGGCCGTCACACAATTCAAATAAGTGCAGTATGTGGCCAGAATACACTGCAACACACTGTACACTTGCTGCTCAGCCTCTCATGGACTACTGCCACAACCTCTGAATGAATCAGTTCACACACACTCTCTCACACACACACACACACACACACCTTCTGATAACTGTTCAAACATGGCCAGCAAGTGCAGTTTATTTGACAGGATCACGACCGAGCCATTCTGGCTGAGAGGTTGAAGTCTACTTGTGTTTTCTCTGCTTAGACAAACACCGAGTCGAGATACCCCTGCTTCAAACTAACTAGAGGGATGTTGCAAAAGACAAACTAGTTGAAGATATGAGCCACTCATGACAACAGAGCACCGATCGATCTGTTTAAAGTCTGCAAGCATAAGCATTTTTTTTTTTTTTGAGAAAACAACTGAAAGACCTTCAACTCCATATCACATAATTTCTCATTTCCAACTGTGTCTTCTTCTGAAAGCGTGTTCTTTGTCAGTTCTCATCCTGGACTCACCTTGTGCATGGCAATAATGCCATATTTGTATTAACCCTTTGTTGACAGTAGCGCCCTGGTACACTTGGAATGGATGTTCGAGCATATAACTCATGCATGCAATCTAAATTACAACAGAATTAACATATAACAGAATAAAATCTAAGTCACTGCCGAAGTCTCTGTCTGCAGTCGATACAGTGAAAGAAAGTTATTTGTCGCAAAAGGCAGACTGGTTTAAGACTTGAGTCACTTGTAACAGTTCAGCTTGAAGTTTGCATGGCTACAGAAGTAAGCCTTTCTTGAGAAAACAGCAGGAACGCTTTCGATCTGTGACTCACTGCAATGGGAGTTTATCCTCCTGCTAGACTCCTACGCAAATCAGGTCTCATTGCCGTCTGTGACTCTGTCTCCTCTGAAAGCTGTGTTCTTTGTCATCCTGCACTCACCTTGTGCATGGCAATGTTGTGCTCTTTTATTAACACTTTGCTGACATCATCACCTGGGTACACTTGAAAGGATAAGTAGCAGATTGAGGATGTAGCTGTGTGTCTACTCTAAATTACAATAGGATATAATTCCTTGCCAAATCTAAGTATTCTGCTGGTTCTTCTTCTGTTTTGGTGGCAGATAGCCACATTTAGCCAACAACATGGCAGGTACAGCTTGACTTACAGAATCAGTGATAGTCCACTGTGTCTCTGGCTGCAGCTGATAAACTCTGGCTCTCTTACCGGACTTGACTATCCCTTCCCTGGACCTGGCCGGCTGCTCGGGGTAGTAGAGGCTGCCGCTCGTTCTCTGGGCCATCTCCAGATCTTCACGCGTGCCTTCGTCTGTGTGTCCCGGCTAGCCCACGGGGAGCCTACATGTCTCTTGTGTGGAGAGGCCGGTCAGATGTGAGCACAGTTCTCTCCTCTAGTCATGCCTTCCCCGCTCGGAGGAGTGCAAGTGGTCACATGATCCCTCCTCCTCCCTTCAGACTCTCCTCCTCCTCCTACTACTCCTCCTCCTCTCTCTTCATAATACAATGTTGCTGCTTTGGTTGAGCTCTGTCTTT
The DNA here is from genome assembly GCF_046629955.1 of Centroberyx affinis. Taxonomy (NCBI): domain Eukaryota; kingdom Metazoa; phylum Chordata; class Actinopteri; order Beryciformes; family Berycidae; genus Centroberyx; species Centroberyx affinis. Next base: position 9,091 of record NW_027279803.1, read on the forward strand.
CTATCTAACCTGTCCTCACCCTCCCACGCTGTCAGTTTAAATTCAGTTGAGGCATGGAATACAAAAGGACTTGCTGCCAAAGCAAAATCAGCAAATATGGCCATGTATTCAGTGAGCAGCCATGGAAATGTGACATTGACAACAGCAAATGGTTCAATACTATAAAATCAATCAATCAGTTAATGAGTGGACAAATTTATTGAAGGGCAAACAGTCTCTCCTGTTGGAAACTGTGACTATTTAATACATTTTTTGCTACAAATGTGGCACTCTCTTTGTTTTTACAATACAATATTGTTGCTTTACACTGGGGGAAAGGTTTTCAACATTAGTTTTTCTAATGTAAATCAACTTGTCAAGCATCATTTTCTTGATACTAGTGGAATGATCTTCCTTATGTCAAGATACTGATGCTTGTTTCTAGAAAATTCCTGAAAACAAGTGCAATTATTTCAGACATACTGGCAGAAGTTTTCATTTGCTTTATGGGAAAAGTATGATTTAAAGGCTGGATATGAGACTAAATGACATGTTAAAGGCATACTGAGTAGGATTTTGCGCGTTGTGGCTTGTAAACACAACTTTCAAAGTTGACCGCTCCTCCCTGTGGTTGCCAGATTGGTAAAAACCAGCAAAAAAAGTACGGCAAAACGCCAAGCAGACAAGGCTCGTTCCAAAGCGAAAGTGAATCTGTTGCATACTTGCCAACCCTCCCGATTTTCCCGGGAGACTCCCGATTTTCATTGCCCTCTCCCGGTTTCCTCCCGTGGTCATAGTTCTCCCGTATTTCTCCCGATTTCTCTAAAATTCTACTGTTTCCCCCTGGACAACAATACAGCTACACCAAATGTATCGTTTCCATGGCGAAGAGAGCTGCTCGCCTCGTCCTCCTCAGCGAGAGACTGTCTTCTTGACGGAGAGAGAAATGGAGAGTTTGAAGAGAAAGAAATACTTGTGTAAATTTCAGACATCCTGGAAAGAAGAATTCCCGTTTCTTACGTAAAGTTTTAAAGGAATGCGTAATGTATTTAACATAAAAATGCTGTTGCAGTGTACTTATTATTTTGTTATTCATTCGTTATTTTGTTCATTCTTTAAAATTCACCAGAATGCAGGAAACAAAGTCTCTGAAACTCAAATTTTTCTGGGGGAGGACCCCATGCCCCCGCTTTGGTTTCGAAATCCTCCTTATTTTTGAGGTCTCAAGGTTGGCAAGTGTGATCTGTTGGCTTTCACCCATTGGAGAGTAATGAAGGAGAGGATGGGGATGAAGAGTGACGTGGAGTTGATCTGTTTTCTGTTGGACAGGTAGCTGCCAGTTAGCTTAGCTATCAGCTTTTCTACTACAACAAGCTACGCTAACGGTAGCTAGCTGCCAGCTCACAATACTTCACTCACTCTGACCAGTTACTCTGTATTAGAGTTCAGGACCGCTACCGCAGCCAGCGTGGCTTTTAGATAGAAAAGGATTCAGCAGTGGTTTTGATTGCAGCCGGACACACCTGCTGCCAACAGGTTGATGCCCAGAAACGTTCTGAACTTTCAGAAATAAGAAAATCCAGGCAGAAGGCAGACACTCTGCAGACACACACACTGTCACACACTACCAATGGGCCATAAGTATTGATTAAGTAGGATAGCTCACTGCTGTTTAGGAGACACTTCTTGATTTGACTCTTAAGTTTGGATTTGTTACTTCCTGTGTGGAGAAGATTTCCCACCAGTGAGCAAACTGACACCAGAATTTAATTTGGGCAAATAAGGTGAATCCACAGCATCTCAATTAGTAGGGATGGAACGCTCTTCTCTGTTGCAGTCCCACTTCCCGATTTAGGCTCAGACAGGTATATTTATACGTACAAATCTGGCCTAGTGCCGCTTTAATGTAAAAAAAAGCTGTACTAGCTAGCAGTTTGAAAAAATAACGGAATAGTGTCACAAGATCGGATGCAGCTGGACGAGTTTGTAGCGTTCAAATTTTTACTTCCCATTCATTTGAATGAGGCCACGAAAATAGACTGAAAACTGACATTTAACACGTTGGACAGATTCAACAACAGATCCCATTACTGTGATTTTCAACCTTTTTCATATCAAGGACCCCTACTTTAGTCCACATTAGGGCCACAGACCCCCATTTGATGAGATTTTGTCTCTCAAACCCAAATCTGCGAATATTAATATCAGATATGATTTTGTCCAGAATTCCATGACTATAGAGAGATAACAATGAAATCAAAACAGTCATTATTCTACATTCTCTAATTGTGTTAACTTCTTGTATATGAAATAATGCTGAAGTTTAACAATTCATCAATTTGCTGGTGACCCCCTGGAAGCCCCTCAAGGACCCCTGGTGGAATATTGCTTTAAAAGTTGTTTGTCACAACAGAAACTGTGTAACCTGACCAGACAGCAGTCAAGCTTATCAAGTAGTCCGGAAGCAGCTCCGTCATGGCGGCTCATGGTTCACTGGCTTAGACAACAGGCCCATTACGGCCCGATACACACCGAGAGAGGAGCGATAAGGTGGGATAATCATTTATGGGTCAGGCTCGGCTCTTGCTTCCCAGGGAGCCGCATTGTTCTTCCGAGTCGGATGGTAACCCGATAGACTCACCTCGACCGTTTGGGTGCTTTCCATTTTTCACACACTGCTGCTTTGGTGGAGGCTCGTGGTCAATGCTGTAGGCCTTCTGTACGGAGAAGAAAGGAAGAAAGGAAGAAAGAAAGAAAGAACGAAAGAAAGAAAGAAGTGCAGACATTTAAAGTCAGGCTGAAATTGCAATGTTTATATACCATTTTTAGCAAAATAGACACTATCAACTGTATTGTCAACTATGTGCAATTTATTTGATGTGTTTGGAATGATAGAAATGGGCACTTCTGTCATAATTTTTTTTTAATGTACGGCACCTACTTCGTTGTAGCAACTTTTGGAAAAGCTGCTCCTCTATGTAAGGAGTAGGCTCATTTGCATACATCCTATTGCAGCACAGTTTTACAGTGACATGTCACTGAAACAACTGAAGTCAGTGGGGACCAGTTCTTCAGAGTTCCAAAAAGACTTACAGTATATTTACACCATCATTTAGTGCAAATCTTAACTACAGCTGATTGATTTGCAACAAATAATGGTGTATAGGTCTTTCTATTCACAGTGTGATTGTTTGGCTGTTTTTGTTTTGGAGCTCTAAAGAACAGGTCCCCATTGACTTCAGTTGTTTTGGAGAAGGCTGCTAACCAAGTTGTGCTGGCAACCTCCCTGTGTGTTATATGGACTAACAAATTTCACCTGTGTTTCATTTGGCATGAGGGTGAGGAGATGATGACAGAAGTTTCATTTTTGGGTGAACTATTTCTTTAAAAGTTAATGAGTGAATGAGCCCGAGAGGTATGGCAAAACTGATCTTCACTGGGATAGAAAATGTAAAACTGAACAAAAAACGTATTGTCCTTTAACCGCCACACTTATCACTTACTATGCTGCGGTCACTGCAAATACATAATAATATTGCAATAAATACTTAATTTATCCCCAACAGCGCAAAGATCCGCGAAAATCCCGCATTCACTGCCACAGCCATATGCATGGAGCAGGCTCCCAGCATGTTATTTGATGAGGTCAATCAGTAGTGCTGCTGTAGATCTGTTATCAGGAGTCATTCCTCACAGTCAGATTCTGCTGTCTAGCAGCGCTGGGATACTGTATACCAGGGACGGACCGGGACAAGAAAATGCCCCTGGACTTTTTGACCCAGACCGGCCCACATCCAGCCTGCGAATATTCCACCATCCCCACCCCATTGACGCATACATGAATACAGCAAGACTTAGTGTCACTACTTATAGGCATATACAGTATGATGATCAATATTGTTAGTGTTAACCAAATTTTAATTGAGATGAACTATTAATATTGAAATTTCAATAATAATTATTCAATTGTTAGTTAATATTTCCAATTGATAGTTAACTTTATGAGACTGATATGAGACAGATTTTTAGACATTGTAGGAATATTTATCTTACAATTTGTGCCACTTTAGGAAAATTGATAACTCTTCATAGTGAGTGCCACTGTGTGAAAAGACTCATATTCCTTACATGAATATTACCCACATGGGAGGACATTCCCTACAAAAAGTAACACAAGTTGTATTCTATTCTACTCCATTTTATTCAGCATGAAGAAGGATGTCATTTCCACACAATCTGTGTGTCTTGTTTTGGGACAAGGCACACTTTGGCTAACCCTAACCCAACCCCTCATTTTTTATGCCTCAGCTTCACAGGCCTTCATTTTTTTTATTCCTCAATTTCTCTGCCCCACCTTTTCGTTTTTTGGAAGGGTTCCTTTCCATTTTGTTAAGTTTTTCTCCAAAATGCTGCTGTCTGATCGTGCTGATCGGCTCATCTGAAGCTCCGTTCGCGAAGGGTGGGGGCATCGCCCACTCACCTCTCTCTCTCTCCCTCTCTCTCTCGCATCTCTCTCTCTCTCGTTTATGAAATAGGCGGCTCAAAGTGCCGTGGCCACCGGCCCATAAAGCGAGCGGCCCACCGGGAATTGTCCCGGTCCTCCCGATGGCCAGTCCACCACTGCAAAATACACTTGAATCTCCTGTCACACACGACACTGAAATGTTATCAACTGTCTAATCATTTCATGTCTACAAATGAAGTCAATAAAATAGTTTGCACACTGTAATGCTCACATTGCACATTTCATCGTCAGCTATGTGATGTGTCAATTTACAAACCATGACGCTGCCTCTAAGTCTGCAGTTGGCAAGCATCTAACTAGCACTAAGCTAGTTTGAACTTGTTTTGACTATGTGGGTTAGTTTTTTTCATTTGCCAGGTTAGAAAACCAGGTAATTTACATCAAATGTGTACAGAACGTTATGATATACGATTGTTTTACACTCTATGTCTGCTCCTGTGGCTTGTTGTGGCTCATAGCCCCGATCCTGTTATTATTTGTAGATGCCGTACAGTGCGTTACCTAACTTGCGTTACCTAACAGCAAACAATGCACAGTTGCCCACACCCACACAATCCCTCTACTGTGATAAAATGTTTGTCTAAAAGTGTTATGGTTCACACTAAAGAAACTTCTAAAGAAAAAAAAACATTGTATAACCATTCAAAAACAATTTCATAATGCTTCCAAGTACAAACCCTAACAGTGATATAGTATTTGAAATTGAAGTCTGACTTTACAGTGATAATCCGGTCACTGCTTTGGTGTTTTGCACCCACTGGCCCATACTGTTTCTTTCATGAACTGGCTATAGGTTGAATCACTGTTGTATGGCAGTGATTCTCAACCTTCAAGGACCCCTAATTTAGTCCACATCGGGGCCACGGACCCCCATTTAATGACATTTTGTGTCTCAGACCCAAATCTGAGAATTTGTCCAGAATCCCATGACTGTCTGTATTGAAGGTAGAGAGATAACAGAAAAACTATGACCAAAACAGTCATTCTTCTACATTCTCTAATTGTGTTAACTTCTTGTCAATTCAATAATAGTGAAGTTTAACAATTCATCAATTTGCTGGGGACCCCCTGGAACCCCCTCAAGGACCCCTGGTGGTCCCCGGACCCCACGTTGAGAACCACTGTTGTATGGTATCAGTATGGAGCTTGTGTATTGCCCTCACCAGTTGGCCGGTCTATTTAAGCTGTCAACTCACTTGCTCACTCTCTGCTGCTGCTGCTGTTGCATTCAATCTCTCCCTGCTCTGTGATTGAATCCAAAACTAACATGCTAACATCTAACGAATGTATCCTATTACTACAATTTCCTCGGGGATCATTAAAGTCACAATGAAGTGGCATTTTGAAAGGGTCTCGCTTCCTGTAATTTGACATATTTGTGATTCAAGCAGGATGTTGGGGCGGGTAAAAGTAATGGGGTTTTATAAAAATACGAGAAAATAATTTTGGAAATTTTCTGCCACGTTGTTAAATAGCATGACATGGAAAATTTGTTCGCAAGGTAAAAAAACTATGACTTAATTTCATTGTGAAGTTTCATGTAATCTGTAAGACCCCTCGTCCTTGGTGCACCGTCTGTGGGAAACTGTCCCCTATTTTTTTACTCTTCTCCAGTTCTACTCTACACCCCTCCTCCTTCAGCCCTGTTTTCCCATCTCCTTCCTTCCTTCCACTCCTCTCTCCCATTCCCCTCCTTGTCTATCTGGCCGCTTCCAGTTCTTCCAGACCGGACCCTTGCAGGCTCCAGGCGTTTCCCAGTGGCCGAGCTCCTTTCAGAGACAAGGCCACTTGGACAGCCGTCTCTCCTGACTGAATAGACATTGTGTTGATTGTCTATGGTTGCTAGGAGAGGCTGCATTAGGCTTGAACATGGTGACAAGGCCCTTACTGTCTTAGTGACCCCCCTCCCGCCCCACCGAAGGGCTTTTGAGGTGTGACATGAATGCTGTTTACTGCATGGCAATGGTGTGTGCGTGTGTGTGTGTGTGTGTGTGGCTGTGTGTGTGTGAAACATGCACACATTGCAGAGTGCTGGATTTGGAAGGGCGTAGCTTTAATGAATGATCTCTTGTCCCTGTGTTGGAACAAGGAGTCCGGCTCCTCTCTTCCTTACATCCTCTTCACCCTTGAGTATATTAATTATGGAGATATGTGTGTGTTGATTCTTGAAGGCAAGTACAAGAGGGAAAACACATTTTTTTTGCAAGTTTCTTAGCTCATTTTAACCCAAAATACTGGCCTATTTTAATATTCTGAAGTATGCTGTCATACTCCCACATACATTACTCATACAGTGCACACATCTTACAAGCTTAAACAATCAGTTTTTGAATCGAAATGTCCAACTCCAGGACTATGGTTTGGGCCTTCAGTGTAAGAATCACAGGGGGGAAAATGTAATAAACTCTCACTGGAAAACCATGTATCTACAATGCATCTTTCCCCCCCTTTTGCACTGGCCAAGTTTGTTTTGGTTGTTTTTTCCCTTCATGGCACCCTGCATTGTATGAGCCATACTCTTCCTTGTCTTGCTTTGAAGTACAGTCAAGCCTTTCTAAGCAGTATTAGCAGCAGCTCAGCAGGAGGGTGTAAGAAGCAAAGCCTGCACTAATAACATTGGAGTTTAACAACAAGCTAATGACAAATGAGCTTAGCTGGAATGAAAGTCCAGATTTATATCTAAACAATATAAGCCAGCATTTTTATTGATGATTTGTCAGTGAGTGGACTGATTAAAGATAAAAGACCCTCTATGGTTCACAATATCAATTTATGCATCATTGGCATGAATCTCATGAATATCTCAAAACGTTATGAACGGATTTGCACGAAACTTTGTGGAAGGGTTGGTCATGGGGCAAGGAAGAGCCGATTAACTTTTCATACCAATTGGCCAAAGGTAAAATGCTTTAAAGTGGCTAGAATTTGAACTAGAGCTGCAATGATTAATCGATTAATCGATTAGTTGTCAACTATTAAAGTAATCGCCAACTATTTTGATAATCGAGTAATCGGTTTGAGTAATTTTTAAAGAAAAATAAATCAAAATTCTCTGATTCCAGCTTCTTAAATGTGAATATTTTCTGGTTTCTTTACTCCTCTATGACAGTAAACTGAATATCTTTGGGTTGTGGACAAAACAAGACATTTGAGGATGTCATCTTGGGCCATTTTCTGACATTTTATAGACCAAACAACTAATCGATTAATCGAGAAAATAATCGACAGATTCATCGACAATGAAAATAATCGTTCGTTGCAGCCCTAATTTGAACAGGCATATCTGGTACAGTCAAAATGTGTGCATCTCCTAATGTGTAACAAGTTGGTAATAGGGCATGGAAGAAATTATTAACTTTTGGAGCTGGCATATCTTGACAATTGCATAGCGTTGGTGGAGGTATGCACTCTACTGAGTACCATCTAGTTAGTACAATGCACTATTTTCCCACCTGCATATGTGTAAATTTTATTTGTTTAAATACAGTATATACGTAACATACATGCATATTAACGCAACAGCCTGGGAGGAACCTTGACCTAAGCCATGACCTGCAAGGATTTAACGATGGCGGGTTAAGAGGGTTATCGAGCTGAACTGATCAGTGTCCCATTGCCACTGTGCTGGTCATGTGACCGTTCTGAATCAGTGTGTTCCTTGACGTTTTATTAAAAACACTGTGAAAGTGCTTCTGCCCCTATACGGGACCACGTACAAAACTATAGATATTTTTCCTTTTTTTTTTGTGGGTGTCAGGTGATTGACAGGAGGCAGAGCGTAAGGTAATGCAGCATTGATATGAAAACACTCAACTTGGCACAATGACAGAAAGACAAAACACTAACCTCTGGTCAACCAGTAGGAATTGCGACAACATTGACAGAACTTATCTCCTCCTACACAAATCTCAGCTGTCAATGTCTGACAGTGTTCTGGTTAGTGGGCCCTTTATGCGTAGCTGAAGTCTCCATGGTGCAACAAAACAAAGAGACTTTACACCCTAACTCAGGATCCCACAGGCTGCTGGGCTTTGCTAGAAGGACTGATGTGCTTGCATCAAAAGAAAGGATCCTGGTGTCTCATGGGAGCAAATAGGTTCGAGAACTATCTCTACAGGCCCATGAGTAGTTAGTTTCATTTATTGTCCTATTTGGAGGAAAATCTTTTCCACCGCCAGTACAGACATGACAGGCATAACACATGACGTACCCAACAGTAACACGAGGAACCGTAACGTAATACGGCAGAGGAATACAAATATCACATCGCTGGGACTGGCATGTCTTGAAAAGTTCATGAGTTCAGAGATGGAGTTATGGGACCTCGAGCTCCTTTCATTTTGCTTGATGAAATGCCAGACGCACACTGAGGTGTCATGTTTAAAGTCCCCATGAAATCAACTCCCATTACTTTTACATCCTGGAAAACAGAGTATCTTTCATGGTGACCTCATGCTGCACCAATAGGCGTAAATATACATTTCGAACCAATAAAACCATCCGATTTTTGAACAATCCCGCCACTCTGCACCCCTCCCATCAAATAAAACTGCCTTTCTCTCCCTGACTCCATTGGTTTAGACTTTTGAATTATCCCTCACTGCATTATGTCCCGCCCCAACATCCTTTTTCAACAGGAAATGCATCAAATCAAGGAAGTAAAGATGCTGTTTCATGGAGTCTTTAAAGAGTAACTAAACCCCAAACCCAAATCTGTGGTGAAGCCTGACACCTAATGGTGAAAAGTAGGGTGCTGAACTGGCCTTCTCCTATTGGCTGGTCTTTGTGCCAGGTGATGTCACCACCTGTTGTACCCTATAGAGGGGTGACATCACAGGGCACAGAGACCAGCCAATAGCAGATGACCAGTGCAGTACCCTACTTTTCACCATTAGGTGTCAGGCTTCACCACAGATTTAGAGCATGCTGTCTATCTGTTAAGTATAATCTACGATTGATTTGTCATGTTATTCATTATTTTATTCATGTTATTCTTTATGTTAAGCTCTCTATATGTTATTAGGCTATATAGGACATTTACAACACGGTCACATATTATAAGTTTGCTTATAAGTGGTCAGCACTCATTTCTCAGCTAATTCCTAGGGGTTGTGATTGATGGAACATGGAAACAACATATTGACTAAAGGAAAAATTTCAAAGTCAATAGCAATCCTCTATAAATCTAGGGATACATTAAATCATAAAGCCTTGTATATAATTTACTGCTCACTTATACTTCCTTACATATCTTACTGTGTGGAACTGTGGGGGTCAACCTTTAAAACGACTATAAATTCAATAGTCTTACTACAAAAACGAGCCATACGTATTATTAATAAGGCTGGATACTATGATCACACTAATCCACTGTTTATAAAATCCCATGCTATGAAATTTAATGATTTGGTATATTATAAAATGATGCAAATAATGTTCAGAGCTAAAACAAAGTTACTCCCAGACTGTGTACAAAGTTTTTTTTCAATGCAGGAGTGTAAATATGATTTGAGAGATGTTTGTAAGTTTATCGTACAAAAAGCTAAAAAAGGGATTAAGGAGATGTATTTCTATTGTTGGGGTTAAATTATGGAACAATGCTAATATAAATTTAAGAATGTGTAACTCGCTTTTGGTTTTCAAAAGAATGGTTTATAAAGCTATTTTTGAGGATGTTACAAGTGTGAATGATTTTTATTTTACTATTATTTTTTATTTCTGGAGGGTAGCTTAAATTGATAAGAATGTAGGATAGGCATATATAAGCATTATGCTTCTGCCTGTGCCTTTTCAGTCACTACTTAATAGATTGTTGATTTTGTTTATACTGTCTAGACTGCTTTATACTTATTGTATTGTGTGTGATGACTGAATAAAAATACTACTACTACTACTACTACTAATTTATCATTCAGCCCTGGTGGCTCATAGCAGGGTTAAGGTAAAGTCAATTGCCTCTAGGTAGACAGTCCTAGACAATCCACCCTCAGGCCTGTGCAGAATCCTCCAGCCTCACATTGGCCTTTGCTATCTAGTTGACAGGCCCTCACAGCTAAACACGAGCCCTGATCCACTGCCAGCTCTAGCCGCACTTCTGAGGGAAGGAAAGTATGCAACTTCAAATCACACATTGCAATGTTGCACACACCTGGGAGACCCTACAAACAAACCCCTGTATCTACAGTAGGACACATGGCTTCACAAAGACTGAGAGCGAGTCTGTATGCACAACATGTAACCTCACATTTAACTAAACCCATGCTGTTCACCCGCACATTGCATTTGCTGTTTTTTGTTCTTTATTTTTATTCTTTGATGGTGCAAAAAGTGTGAAGTTAATATATGCTGCTTATTATATTGCCAGACAAGACTTAACGTAGATAACTCCTTAGTGCAAAGATAGGCCTACAAGTCTTAAGATGTCAGTGACTGTATGTGATTGTGGAATTTGAGTGACATGTGAACCTTTATTTATCTAGGGAAAGTCACATGCGTGCTCTTTTCCGGCCCTGCTCCACATTCATACAGTTCTACTTATTCATAATGGGAGCTGACCAGTGCAACCGCAGTCGTTTCACCAGCCGTTTGTCCAGTTTGTTCATGGCATAACTTGAGGGTTGAGAGGTGAATTGAGGGGAGTCTGACATCTAGTGGACGTCGGCGAAATCACATCTCTTCCATCCAAACATGTCACTCCTCACTGAGCTCTCTGGAGCAGGTGAGTTAAGACATTAAAAGCTGCTCAGTTGTTGCAGTTTGTCATTTCATGTCAACACTTGTCATGTCAAACTTCTGTGTTATTTCTTTTTATGTTGGAATAAAATCAGCGTTATTCGTCCCAGTCAAAAGAATGCTGGTTCCGCCTCTAGAGGTAGTGATGATACTGATGCCTCTTACTTGTCTGAGGAGGATAAAGACAGTTCCCTTTGATCCCCGGCACAAACACAGTCACTGCCAAAGCGCTCCTGAAGAACAAGTCCTGGCATCACCGTTGCTATGTAAATGACATTCAAACAGCAAATAGGCTTTATATGTTTCTAAAGGGAATTGTTGTTGTCGTAATGGCTTATTGTAATTACGAAGGTAAATAGAGGTCAGCTCACATTGGATAAACAGCAGCAAAATGCTGAACTGTGAGTACAATATATACAATAACCTACAAATTTAGATAAAACAGCAAAAACAAGGATCAAGGTTAAAAAGCAAGAGCATAAGCATGGGACAAGTCTTCAGTTCAGGAACCTGATCATATAGGGCAGTGGTTCTCAAACTTTTTCACGTCAAGGACCCCTAAACTGACACAAATTAGACCACGGACCCCCATTTGATAAGATCTTGTCCCAGGGTCCCCAATCTGATAACAGAAAATGTATGAAACCCATGACCAAAATACTCATACATTCTGTCATTGTGTCACTTATGGATGGAATTAAAGTGAAAATAAATTACTACCCTTTTTGCTGGGGACCCCCTGGAACCCCCTCAAGGACCCCTGGGGGTCCCGAAAGACCCCACTTTGAGAAGCACTGATATAGGGAACAGTGCTGCTGCAGTAGTGTTCAGTTCTACAATGGTCGAGGTCTAGTGTTGTGGATGACTGAGTTTGACGGCAGCTTATAGCTACTCCTAAAATTTCATGAAAATAAATCTGAAACACAGACTACATGTTGTGGACACGTTAGGTTAGGGTTAAGATTAGGTTTAGGCAACTAAAACTATTTGGTTAGGGTTAGGTAATGGCTTTGGTCATGGGCAAATAAGGAAAACTTTAGCTAAAAATGAAAAGTCCACTCACAGTAGAAACCTTCTTAGGGCCTTGTTAGGGCCCCCACTCTCTGGAACACCCTCCCTGAGGAGATCAGACTGGCGAGCTCCTTATCCTCTTTTAAATCCCTCTTAAAGACATATTTTCATAAGTATGCTTCCTCAGGGCTTGTGGTCTGATTTCACTTTCACCTTTTAAGTCCCTTCTTAAAACCTATTATTATACAAAGTCATTCTCTTGTTCGTTATTTTATTGATTATTTTAATTATTTTATAATGTTTATAATGTTTTATTTTACTTATTATACTCTTCTTTATATGTACAGTACTGTGCAAAAGTCTTAGGCACCCAAGAGTTTTTATATAAATTTGGTCTTAGATGTTTATTCATTTTTTTTCTGTATTAGGGTGTCAGTGGACTGCTTTTTATAGTACTAGTATAGTATTTTTTGATATTTAGAAACTTTTCATTTAATTATTTTTGAAAGCATCTTCGCTTTACTTTTTTTCTTTTACATGTGCCTAAGACTTTTGCACAGTACTGTATCTCTTTTGCTCCTATATTTCATTCCAAATGTTGTATAACCTTTAAACTGTTTTAAAATTGTTTTTACTATTTTTGTCCACCATTTTTATTTTGTGTTGTGAAGCACTTTGTAACTTTGTTTTGAAAGGTGCTATATAAATAAAGTTTATTATTATTATTATTATTATTATTATTATTATTATTATTATTATTATCATCATTAGTTTGGATTCAAACCTGGGTCGTCAGAGTTGAAGGCAAACGTCCACACTCTCACTTTCCACCATGCTACTTCAATGTCAGACTACTACCGATTTCTAGTCTTGCCTCTTTCACGTAATCCTGTGGTGGGAAAATGTATTTCTCAGATCACGTATTTGCATTTTAAGGGCCCGGCGTCGGTATACGTTCGATTTGAGAAGGGAACTGGCAAAAGGAATGAGATGCCAAGGTGTTTAAACGCCTCACCGTAGGAGCTATAGTCAGAACCCATTATGATCCGACGAGCTCTTCTCTGGGCCTTTTCAATAGCAGCAGACGGCGATGGTGAGGCCTGAACGCCTCAAGGGAGCAGCATATTCCAGGGTAAAATCTGATGTATGTCACAGAGATTGTGACCAAGTCATCAGGTGGGATGAGGGAGTGCTTCAGTCATCAGAGGAGGAGGAAAAGGGGTGGACTGGCCCTTTTACAGATATTCTCCACCTGGTGTAGATGCCTAGAAACGTAATGACATCTAGTCCAGTTCAGTGTTGTTAATGGTCCAGTGCAATGAGAACTGCATCTCTCAATTTCATGGTATAATTTAACAAAGCATCTGTTAATGTAAAGTAACCCAAATTATTATAACTGTCACTGTGGAAACACCCTTTGAAACACTTGAATCAAACTTCCTGGTGTAAAAAAATCAAATATATTGTTATGGTTTCCATTCGATTTCATTTTCTGACTGGCACAAGCTACTGTACATGAATAGAATGTTGTGACCAGCAAAATAGTTTTCAGTTAAAAAGCAATGTTACTGTTTGTGGAGGAATCCATATTTAATATTTAACTGTGAGTGCAGTTCTAACTTTGTGTCGTAACTCTGCTTTATATCTATCTAGGGCAGTGGTTCTCAACGTGGGGTCCGGGGACCACAAGAGGTCCTTGAGGGGGTTCCAGAGGGTCCCCAGAAAAATGATGAATTGTTAAACTTCAGCACTATTTAATTTACATGAAGTTAAAACAATTAGAGAATGTAGAAGAATGACTGTTTTGGTCATAGTTTCACTGTTATCTCTCTACCTACAATACAGATAGTCATGGAATTCTGGACAAAATCATATCTAACAATACAAATATTCTCAGATTTGGGTCCGAGAGACAACATGCCATCAAATGGGGGTCCGTGGCCCTAATGTGGACAAAATTAGGAGTCCTTGATATGAAAAAGGTTGAGAATTACTGATCTAGGGACTTGCAGAGCTATTTAATTGTTGCTTGGGCTTAGATTTGCCAACTTTTGCAATGTAAATAATTGCTGCGGCTGTCTTTATTTCAATATGGTTATAACTATTGGGCAATGTTTGGACTTTGTGTGACATTTAGCTCCTGAAGTTGGAGTTCAGTCCCTCAACAGTTAGTGACCTCAGCACAGCCACAGATTTGACACTGAGGTTTATGAATTACTTCCCGTTTCCACAGTGGAAACGGCATCTTTGGAGTAATTTGCCCAAGTCAGCTGTAACTGAATGGTTGGCTGCTGTTTTGTATTTTGCTCCTCCATTCCAGATGGTTTGACTGATTTGAAAGGTCATGTCGGTGCTAACAATTCAAATTAATTAATTAATTATACTTAATGCCATATACTGAAGGAATACAAAAGTGTTAGACTGTTTAGTTTAAAGGGGTGTTAAAGTCATAATCTGCAACTTTTTCATATGAATAAATGTCTGTTTTGCGGCTCTTTATCATCGGTTGATACCAGACAATAGTGATTCGACGTATAGCCAGTTTCTGAAAGCTTTTACATTTGCTGTTCCAAACACCTATGTGCAGGGACACAGGGAAGTGATGCGTTTTATGTTTCCAGAAGCAGATTAGAAGGTACAGAAGAAGAACTGGGTAGTTAACATGAGCAGTGATAGCCACCATGGCTGAACAGACAAAGAAACAGTGCCACCTACAGAAACTTCATAAGACTCGCGCAGATTTTCCCTTTGAGTCATTTATGACTTTTATCAACCTCTAATAGCAACCAGCATCATCAGGTCTTTGGCACAACTTACGGTGGCCTGTAATGGACATAAACAATAAAGTTGTATTTTCACAATAGAGATGAGTAAGCTAGCTAATTAGAGCAGAGATCCAACAGAAATGTCTAGTAAAAAGTTAGTATATCACCATGGCATAATACTACAGGGGGATTGGCGGAGTCTTGAGACTTTTGAAAGGTAGAACTCTCAGCAGCTGACCAAGTAATCGTTGAGTCATTAGTATTGATCATTAACTCTATGAGCCCCTACATGTATTTTGTGGTCAGTTTTTGCTGTGGGGCAGTAAAAATCTGACTTTAAGGATTAGATTTTGCAGGACTATCTACAGACATTTCTGTCTAACTCCATGAACGGCCTCCGAATTCCTCATGTTCGATGGAGTATTGCGGACAGGAGGAGGGTAAGATGTGTCTAAGGTGATTTCAACCCTTTCCTCCCCCAGCACATCCCCAGGCAGAACCCACCGAGCCCTATCTGAAAACCCAACAGTGGTCACATCACACACACACACACACACACTGGGCTTCTAATTTATTCTTTAACTTCTTTACGAGTAAGTGTTCCAGTCACTGGAAAGCATAACAGTCCGTTTGTATTAATTTCCACTGGGGAGTTATAAGACAGCATGAGCTGATCAAGATATTCTCATAGAAAAAAATGTGTTTACGCATTTATGCTTATCACAGACTGCAGTAGGTGTAAAAATGAGAAAACCCCACTCATAGTTCTCTTAGACTAAGGTAAAGATGTGTTCATGTGGTCACTCGACTAACAAAACCAACATAACAGACCAAATCCAGACACCTTTGGCTACATTTGGACACACAAACACTCTTTGATGTATCATATTTAGCTTCAGAAAGATAGATAAACACACACTGGTGTCCTAGTGGTGTGCTGGTAATGATAATGGTAATAAAAGCGACTAAACTTGGGGAGCGAGCGGGGTTGTATGTGGACTTAATGCTCATACTAACGTTTTGGCCATATTGCCTTTGTCAAGGTGGTTATAATCCCATGCCCCAAACACCCAATGTATCACCGAGTGCTAGTTAACCTGTGACCTCTGATTGGCTAACAGCCAAGTTCTATTTGAATTTGCACAAAATCTGCAATACATATACTATACATGTAGCCTACTTCAATACAAAATACCCACATACCATATACTTAATTACACATGAAGGTCTATGATACTGTAAAAGCATCAATCAAAAGGAAATCATAAATACAGAACACAGGCATTCTAAAATAATACAAATCTTATTTCCTCAGATGATCTATAAGCACAAATTGTCTTAAAGGAAACATTTAAATCCACATTCAGGCTATTTCAAAGTTAGCTAACTGCCAAATAAGGAACTGGTCAAAATAAAATGTATACATTTATATAAAAATACAAATGGTAATGACTTCTTCCCCCACCCCCCATGGCATTCATGATGTTGGAAGGTCAGCAGCTACATAACTAGTTTACCTAGATAGCTATAGGCTAGTATGGCTATGAACTTGGAAGGTCAGCTAGGCTAACGAGCTAACCTAGATAACTCTGTATGGCTAGATTGTAATTTTCAGTTGGTAGCAGAGTGCTAGGCTTCATGCTTCCTCTCTTACCCCTTTACTGGGATTCAGTCTAACACAGGTCTTTGGCTCCGCCCATTGAGGTTTAACTCAACCAATGAGGTTATTTCTGCCACCACAGAGGCTCTACCTCCAAGAAATGTTTGTATAAATAAAACAATCTATGAGGTAACGGTTCAGCCTTGACCAAAAGTTATTATTCTGTTAAGACATTTACACAGAACTCCAATACCATTACACAATACATGATCCATGCAGATAATCACCCTGAACTGAGTGACAACAGCTACAAATAGAAGTCTACCGTCAGAGTGTGTTAGTTCAGATCTATGTTTGACAATCACATTCACATTTTTACACATAAGTTTTAATAGCCATGGACACCCTGAAGCGTGAAGCTTAACCTTTAACACCAGCACTGATCAGATTTACATTTATATGCACAGTAGAGATTGCACTAATTACAATACCTGCACAGTTTTTGTACACTGTGACAGGAATGTGTGTCCTGAAGTGCTCAGAATTTATTTCATGCGTTTCATGGATTAAATCTGTTGCTAGTAATAGTCAATATAACTGCTCCTTTGTACAGTGGGCCAATACACTATACTGGACATTCACTGCACTCTACAGCTGCAACCACGTGATATTCCAAAATTGTCATTATGTCTCAGCGTTAAGACAATTCCTGTACATATATTGCGCTTAAAAACTGCTCTAGGCAAGAGTTGGTGAGTCCAGAGAAAGCTGGATGTCACCTTACAGGATTTCTGGGTTAGGGATGGGCATTTTAAGTAATTTCAATATTCGAGTACTCGCATTAAATTATTATAGAGTACTCGAGTACTCGCAAAAAAAAAAAAAAAAACTAACGTAAGGATATGGTCCGAAATAAACACCCAAGTGAAAATGCGGGTAGGGGTCCGTGTCCGACTGGAAACACACAAGCGGAACCAAAGTTTGGCTAACGCTAAACAGTTCATTTCGTAGGCTATAGGCCTGTAAGAATATCTATTACGATCTAATGCTTTCACATTTATGTAAATTGGCCAACAACAGAAAACAAGCGCAATTTGAAGTTCAATTATTGAACAACCAGGCTTCAATTAGCCTATTAAACCATAAATTCAAAATTAACATAAATAAGAAAAATCTATTAAAAAGTTAACAATATTTAAATGACGGAATTTTGCACAACAGCAAATATTTCATTTCAAACCTTTATTTAAACTCGAATAACCATTGAGGTTGCCCTCATTTACAATGATGTCGAGTTACAAACAAATTCAAAGTATTAAATAAATAGGACAAGACATAGATGACAATAAAGAAAATCAATTAAAACAGTTACACATTGAGGCAGGGAGGTTTGTGATCATGGTTTTAAATTGTCCATTGGTTAGTAGAGTATTGGTTTGTAGTGTGTGTTGAATATAAAATAAATGTTGATATAAACTCTCTAGACACGGCTATCGGGAAACGTGAGCCGTGAATACATGTTCAAGTTAAAACAATATTAATAATAATAAAATAATAATACTAGCAACAACAACAATTTACATAAATTAACCATAACCTTGTTTAGACTATATAGGCCTAATTTAGACATGAATTCATTCATTCTTGTTCAAGAAAATGAGCATGTCCACATGACGCACAGAGTTCTCTAATAGCTAATAGTTGTCTGGTAGTTTTAATGATTTCAGAGACTCCAGTGTGTTGAGTTACCAACTATGTCCATATCGTGAGCTTGGAATTCTACGGTTCTATCTAGGTGGAGTGCAGTTCTGAGATATTAAGCATTAATTTGACGTCCCAGCTGGCAAAACTGCTATGTACTTTCTATCTTTTTAAATACTTAATCCCAAAGGCTTCTTTTTCAAAAACTATAAAACCACACAAGTATAAAGAGTATGCACACACACACACACACACACACACACACACACACACACTCACACAAACACACCTCCTTATAAAACCATTCACCTCAGAGTTAACACTTGTTTCTTGGAGTATTTTTAGCCAGTCCGTTGGGTAATTTAGACAGGGGATTTTCTCTGATTGCCTTAATCTGCCTCATGGGTCTTTGGCACAAGATGGTTTTAGCACACTGTGATGTCCCAGATACTGCTGGAGTAATCACACTAGCAAACACTGACTATCTAGGGATTTAGAGGTAGAACTACATGGGTTTAAATGCTGTTTTTGTACATGTAAAAATAACATTTCCAGTATTCTCGCATGTTTCTCTATTGGTATTGTTTAACTCTGACTTTATACTGTATTTTCCACTCTGATGAAGACAGTCAGATACAGCCAGGTGAAAATTTCACAAATCAGACCAGACATATCCAGCAGAGAGAGAATAGACAAGGCCTTCAAAACAAAGGAGGTTAGGAAATAGTCACATGCTCTGCCTTCTTGTCTAATGAACGCTGTTACATAACCGCAGAAATCGTTCTAAAAATAAACTGGCTGCTATTTATCCAGACGCTCAGAGACTGACAAGCGATCAAGTTACTTGCTACATTAATTAATTGGTCAAGGAAACCTGGGCTTTGGTACAAGATCAGTAGTCCTAGTCTGAGCGGCTTGATGAGTCCGGAACTCGCCAGTTTTCAGTTTTTGTTACAGGCCGCAAAATTCAAGATGAAGACTGAAGCCCATCGCTGCTTTTGGAGCGCACCACCACCTGTCATCAAGGGTGTAGGTTTCATTTCAACTTGAGGGGGGGGGGGAATCTGGATCAAACTCTCGGCAGCAAATAACACTGACAAACTACAAGCATAGTAGAAGCCTGAACACAACGCCATTTTCCCTCACTTCCATCAGCAAGATTGAAACAAATGATACAAATGTACATGAGAACAGTATGCAGGCATGGCAGAGAGCGAGGAGAATTGTTGCTCAATGTGAAATACAGTAACTGACCCACTGTTACCACTCCATTATTCAGCCTGAGATTGCCTCCATGTTCGCCCTTTTCTGTGTGTGGGGGGTTGATTTTCCCCAAGCCAATCACTAGTGAGTGACGTATCCGGACACTCTTTCAGTTACACTGATGCTGGGCGTATTTACTAAGTTCACCAGGAATGTCGATCGTCTTTACAGAGACAATATCTTGGTTAAGGGGGTGATTTCAACAAATATTATTCTGCCAAAACGGCAATGAGAAACCTTTGCAGGAACGGTACGAACATTCGTCCCGCCCACAAAGGCGCTGATTGGCTCGATTGTTTCTCCGAGCGAGAAC
Source organism: Centroberyx affinis (assembly GCF_046629955.1). NCBI lineage: Eukaryota > Metazoa > Chordata > Actinopteri > Beryciformes > Berycidae > Centroberyx > Centroberyx affinis. Next base: position 28,980 of record NW_027279803.1, read on the forward strand.
ACGCCGCTGACTAGAGCAACACCGGGCTCTCTGAATTGCTCGGCAAAATCTGAAGAGTGGGTGGGACGCGATTCAGGAGCCAATCACAGCCAATCACAAAATGCACTTCAGTAAAGCTGAACTGGAGCAAGTAAAAATACAGTATATGTGTCTGAGGCACAAATAATCAGCGGTGGAAGAAGTACTCAGATCTTTTACTTAAGTAAAAGTAGAAATACCACAGTATAAAAATACTCTGTTACAAGTAAAAGTCCTGCATTCAAAATGTTACATAAGTAAAAGTACAAAAGTATTAGCATCAAAATGTACTTAAAGCAACACAAGTACTCATTATGCAGAATGGCCCATTTCAGAATAATACAGTATATATTATATTATTGAATTATAATTATTGATGCATTAATGTCTAAGCATCCCTTTAATGTTGCAGCTGGAAAAGGTGGGGCTGATTTCCACTACTTTATATACTGCTGGGTAGCTTAAAGTAATCTATAATAATACATCACAATTTATTAGTTGATTATATTTTGTATTAATAATCTGAATCTGCAAAGTAACTAGTAACTTAAGTTATCAAATAAATGTAGTGGAGTAGAAGTATAATTAGCATAAAATGGTAATACTCAAGTAAAGTACAAGTACCTCAAAATTGTACTTAAGTACCGTCTGCGAGTAAATGTACTTAGTTACTTTCCACCTCTGCAAATAATTGTGGGAGGCAAGGGGGAAGGGGGGTGATTCGTAAAGGAACAGTTCACCCAAAAATGAAAATTGTGTCATCATCTACTCCCCCTCATGCCAGTTGAAACACAGGTGAAGTTTGTCCATATAACACACAGGGAGGCTGCAGCACAACTCCATAGCAGCCTTCTCCAAAACAACTGAAGTCAGTGGGGACCAGTTCTTCAGAGTTCCAAAAAGACCTACAGTATATTTATACCATCATTTAGTGCAAATCTTAACTACAGCTGATTGATTTGCAACAAATAATGGTGTATAGGTCTTTCGACCACAAACCCCCATTTGATAAGATTTTGTCCCAGGGTCCCCCATCTGATAAGATTTTTGCTTTTAGATGTTTTATTACAGAAAGTGTATGAAACCCATGACCAAAATAGTCATACATTCTGTTATTGTGTTACTTATGGATGGAATTACAGAGAAAATACATTTTTGCTGGAACCCCCTCAAGGACCCCTGGGGGTCCCCGGACCCCACTTTGAGAACCACTGCTCTAAAGAACAGGTCCCCATTGATTTCAGTTGTTTTGGAGAAGGCTGCTACCAAGTTGTGCTGGCAACCTCCCCGTGTGTTATATGGACTAACAAACCTTTCACCTGTGTTTCATTTGGCATGAGGGTGAGTAGGTGATGACAGAATCTTCATTTTTGGGTGAACTATTCCTTTAACATTGAAGTTGTACATGTCCCCCTCTGTACCCCCCCCCCTCCCCAAACGGTTTCCTTTTCCGCAGCTCCTCCAGCATCTCTCTGCGACTGAAAGACATGTGTTGTGCTGCTGCTGCTGGGTTTGGTACCGCCACTGCGAGGCCTGGACCGGCCATTCGGACGATGCCAATTCCCTCTGCCGGAAACTGGCAGAGGGGAATTGAAACCGCAGTGACATTTCCAACGATTCCGCTGAAAGCCCCCCGAGAGCCGCTTTCTTTTCTCTCTCTCTCTCTCTGTCCCTCATCTTTTTGAGGGACAGAGAGAGAGAGAGAGAGAGAGAGAGAGGGTTTTTTTTTTTTTGACTTTCCTTCAAAGTCAAAACGACCCGTCCAAGCGTTCCGCCGCGCCCGTTAATAGATTATCGGCTCGCGGCTCTCTCTCTCTCTCGCTAAGTACCTGGCCAAATACCTGGGCCGAAGGTACCGAGCTGAAAAAATGTTGATGGTTAACCGAGCGTTCCGAAGCTGCTTCTAATGTAGCGCTGATTGCGGCGATCGGGGCCAAATTGGCGGACGAGCCGGCCCGCGACCGCTTTGAGCAGACAGAGTAAAGAGTAGAAAATAATTTGGCCGTCGGACAGCGTTAGAGATCCAGGTCAGTGATTTTCATTCAGTCAGGGAAAGCTCGATACGGGGTTTTCTAACACGATGAATGACATTTTTCGAGTTTTTTTGATGGTGCGTCTAATTTATTAGAAGTGCTTTAGCGGCTTTGTCTCCGTCTTCAGCCTGGTTCTCAGTAGATTGAGGGGGCGTGGGACTGTCAGCGTGCTTCTCGCTCATTGCTCGTCGACCATCATGTCCGAAGGCATCGGATTCCGTGCCAAATAGAAGGCGCGAGGGTTATCAACAGATCTCTCTCTCTCTCTCACTCTGCTTCAATCTCTGCCTTGCTCGCACGCCCGCACACACAGACCAAGTCCCTCGTTCACAGAAATAGAATATGCCTGTTCAAGATGAGGAGATAACCCTAAATGGCGTTATTGCCATTTTGTACCCGCCTGCATTGCTTTCACCGGCACCCCAAGCGATCTTTCTCCTCTCTCTTCCATACAATCTCTGTCCATCTCATTAACTATGCGTACTTTTGACCAGTCGGAGCATTCATTAAAATCTGGGTACATGTGATGTCATTTACACCAGGAAGGAGACTTGATTTCTAAAAGGGTTCGATTCTGTTGACGACCAAAGGGAGAGTTTCTCAAAGGGCGTCAAATGTCCACAAAATATGATATTTTTGGGTAACTTTACGTTGAGATTGGGAAATGTGACTCTCATCACGCCGGACCTTTATGGCGACCTGACACCAAACAACTTTTCAAGCGATTTTCACTGACAAATTTGCAATGTCGGAATAAAATCACGAGAGTTTTGCTAGAGTTGTGGCGCGCTCCCGTCATCTCGATGGTTTGGTGTAAGGTGGTCAGAAAACTCAGTCCCAGCTGTCTTAAGTCAGTCTTTTTCTCGTCTTGACGTTCCGATAAAATCAAACACGTTTAATATTATCGGAAGTCTTTAGTCTTGGCTCATGCAAATAGGGAAGTTCAATGACCAATGACCAATAGTTGCACTCTCTCCAAAGGAAAAAAGTGGACAGAAATTGCTGTAGCCCTCGAAATGACTAAAAACTCAGTGACTTATGACACATTGTCTTTAGATGTGAGCTGGATGTGAGAGGGTGTCAGACTTTAGTCTTTTAAAAGTCTTTTCAAAGTATTCTAGTGTATGGTAGGCATTAGTCTTTCAAAAGTCTTTTCAAAGTCTTCTAGTGCAGTGGTTCTCAATGTGGGGTCCGGGGACCACCAGGGGTCCTTGAGGAGATTCCAGGGGGTCCCCAGTAAATTGATGAATTATTAAACTTAAGCACTATTTCATTTATGAGAAGTTAACACAATTAGAGAATATAGGAGAATGACTATTTTGATCATAGTTTCTCTGTTATCTCTCTACCTACAATACAGATAGTCATGGGATTCAACAAACAACAAAAATATTCTCAGATTTGGGTCTCATCAAATGGGGGTCCGTGGCTCTAATGTGGACTAAATTAGGGGTCCTTGATATGAAAACGGTTGAGAACCACTGTTCTAGTGTATGGTAGGCATTAGTCTTTTAAAAGTCTTTTCAAAGTCTTCCAGTGTATGATAGGCATTAGTCTTTCAAAAGTCTTTTCAAAGTCTTCTAGTGTATGGTAGGCATTAGTCTTTTAAAAGTCTTTTCAAAGTCTTCTAGTGTATGGTAGGCATTAATTGATATGACCTGCACAGTAAATCCAGGGCGTTGAGAATAACGTCTAAAGCGCTGATGCAGGGGCTTCAGGGAAAAGCTGTTTGCTTGCAGATTTTGAGCATGCAACCACTTCTCTGTGACAAAGACACGGCAAACACCGCTGTTCTAATCCATCACCCTCAAGTCAATAGCAAGAGCATTTATTCAGTTGTGAAACCGGCTCTGTTGTTCAGAGGTTGCACCAGGCCAAAGCCCTGCCATTTCTTCTCCTCTTTTTTTTTTTCCCCCCAACTGCTGCTGTCGACTGGTAGACTCGACTAAAAATAGAATAATGAGACAATCTGAGATGTGCATTACAGTTAGCTAGGACCCAGACTTAGCGGGTGACAAGGCGAGCCACGTACAGCACGCCCCCCCCATAATACCTCTGTCGTACACCCCGCAACCTCGCCGTCAGCTGTTATTCACCATGGCAACACGCCAATACACACCCATATAACAGGTGTATCGCGCCTCATAGCTCAAATATTTGTGAGTATTTATTGGATATGGCGCAACCGCTGAGTGACCGACACAGGGTTTCTCTAGTTAACCAGAAACTCCCTTGGTATTTGAGGAATTTGCATGTCTTTGTTCCTATAACTATGGAATTTTACACTGAGACAGGACTGTTTGATAAAAGGAAAAAAAAAACCATAATGCTATCTTTATCATGACAAAATGTAAGGGCTGAAATGGTTCAGTGGAAACAACTCCTGGCAACTCACACACTACACTTGCTCATGTTTATATCTTGCTTATGGCAATGTTCTTATCATCATCTGACAGAAGCAAATTCAATGCAAAACAAAGCAAAGTGATGCAACATAGAAATACCCAACACAGCACCTAAAGATGGACAGTCACTTTGCACAGCTACTGTACAGTATACTTGTACTGTGATGAGGATATTAAACTGATTCATAAAGTGCCATATGTGTTTAACATGAGTATGCTGTAAATACTGTACTGGAAATACTGGAAATTGAAACCAATTGCAGTGTTTGAAAACCTAGACAAGTAGGCAAAGCTTTAATACTACAGTAAAATATAGGGTTATGATGCATATCTGTCATTTCAGTGGTTATGCAGTGGAGGATAAACCAGCTAAACTCAGTTTACCCACTTTTTAATTTGCAGAATAGAGTTTACTACCTTTTTAGGCTGAAATAAATCTTTATGATGTAAATTAGAAAGATGAATACCTCTCTGAAAATATACAGTAAAGTCTATATACAAAATATACAAAAGTCTTAGGCACATGTAAAAAATAAAATCCGTAAATTGCTATAAAAAGCAGTCTACTGACAAATAAATAAACATCTAAGACAAAATTTATATATAAAAATCTAGGGTGCCTAAGACTGTTGTATGGTACTGTATATATATACGGGGGTCATAGTTCACCTATCTTTTTATTTACCTCTACATCACTGGCTACGCAAAACCTCAGAATAATTCATAATAACACACGTAAAACATACTGCCCCATAAAAGATTGGTGGAAAAACAATATGGTTTTTTTTACCTTCTTTCCATAAGATGCTCCCATTCTTCCAAGTTGTCCGGCGGTGCCTTTTGTGTTCGCCTGTTACAGCAGGTACAGCACAGAGTCCAAAACTGTAGGATTTTCCTTTTCTTCCCTTCTTTCTGCCCTGCTGTAGTCTCTAGTCTCACTTCTTTTTTTCCCCAGCAGCCTGCTCCGGGGTTACGGTCGGTCCGGAGCCTCCTCCTCCTCCTCCTCCTCCTCCCCCCCCCCACCGACACCCCCCGCCTGGCACCCTGACAGCCGCTTGGGGTCAGCTAGCCCACCAAACGAAGAGCCGGTCTGGCTTGCCTCATGCCTTGCCACACCACCAAAACCATAACCATGAGGTAGCTTTACTAGGAGAAGGCCATGCTTCACAGTCAGCCTAATGGTGCATGGAAAGGGAGAGTGCTGGGGAGGACTGTGTGTGTGTGTGTGTGTGTGTGTGTATGTGCGTGTAAGAGGCAAACCGGCCTATCTGAAGAGAGCTAGAAGGGCAGACCCTTCCTGGCCACCTGTTACTGCCTGACTCCCTGCTTTTAGCCGTGAGGAGTTAAGGTGGTATGGGTGGATTATGCTAATTGGTAGTGACAAGGCAAGGAGACCAAAGGCAGAGAGGGAGCAGCAGTGGCTACAGCTGACTCTGCCATTGTTAGTCCCTCGTCATCCATGGGATTAAAGGTATATGGTGTGCGAGGGTGAGGAGGGGGCTGTTCTCTGTTTTTTTTCCCCCCTCTTGGGAATCCTGCTGTCAGTGTATAGATCCTAATTGTTCTGGACAAGCTCTGCACTGCACTGTACATTAAAAAACCTCTATAGTAGGGTTCAACCGATATGGGGTTTCGAAGGCCGATACTGATATGTTTGGCTTGAAGCCACCGATAGGTATATTCAATACCTTTACGTTTGACCATTTTCATACCAGGTAGCAGGGAGAATAATTTAAGGTATGAATTGGTATTTGGATTGCAGAGTTCTGAAAATAATTTATGGTAAATAATTTCTATGTTGATTATTGTTGTCAAGATGTTTAAAACAGAAGACAATGTTGCTTAAATTAAGGTACCATATTTCCTCTAATAGTGGCCGGTAGTCAATTAAACAGCCTTTAAACAGTCAATAAAACATTACAGAAGCAGATCAGAAAACAAGAAGACTTTGTACTGAAATATGAGCAAATATACTTTACAAACAGAGGGAATTAGAAATAAAGGCCTGTCTCTAATATAAGCCTGCTTCCAATAAAGGCCTGGTACCCTCTGCAGCTGAGGTAAATAAAAGCCCCGGCCAATATTAGAGGAAATACGGTAAATTAGGTTTAATGTAATGGTGCAACAATTAAATGCCTGCATTTAATTTGCAACCCAGTCTTATAAAATGTTGTGAAATGAGGCTCTAACAAACTCTGAAACACAAATTATGTGTTGTGAACAGGAATTCTGTGAACATTACATTCCTCCACCACAAACTGAATTCTGAAACTTCCTGAAACTAATGTACGCAATGTGGAGATTTCATTGAGACATGATACAGACACTTCTCCGTAGGTCCGTTTAGCTTAGCTATTAGCCTTTATGCACATGCTTTGCTAGGTTTGTGCTTAGTAGACCTCTGTAGTTCAGTAGTTTTGCTGTGCTTTATTTACAAATGTGTTGCGGTTTCTGCCACCCTCTAGTGGTCAGAAAATGTTTCTTATTGCAGCTTTAAATTAGAAACACTTAGAAACACACAAGCTAAAAAATTAAGACACTCACAGTAGGAACATTCTTCATGAGTTGAGAATTGAACCTGGATCGCTGGAGTTGAAGGTACTTTGTGAAAAAAAATAAAACTGAACTCAAACTATCTTGTCTACTTGTAAAAAATAAACAAATAAAAATATAGGTGAAATTATAGAATAGTTTTTTTCTTTTTGTTTATGTGCAGGGTAAAAAAAATTGTTTTGCACATTTTTGTCAAGTTTTATAGAATGCTAAATGAAACATTTTATTGAAAAATCATTTGATTTATTGTTTGATTACATAATACCTGTACCATATACATTAATACCTGTTCTGAACTTCTATCATTATACCTTTATAAATTAACACCCCTACCAAAAATACTACAACTAGAACTGAACCTAAATTAAAACTTAACTAAAACTGAACATTTGTAACTGTAACTAAAACTACCAAACCCACACTGAAAACTAACTACAACAAAATTGTTTTTTTTTTTTTTATTATATAAAAATAAAAACTAATGAAAAATCCCAAACTATAATAACCCAGGCGCGTTCTTCTAAAGATGTATTGGATTCTCCCTCCAATTCAGCCTATTGTCCACAATAATAGTACTTACAGTTGAGCCTTTCATTTCGCCCTGCATCACAATTGGATTCAAGGCTTGAATACCGAATCAATCCTCGCAGTATGAGCTTTTGCAACATGAAAACTAAATTGTGTGATCACAAGAAAACATCCACTTGTTGTAAGTGGATGTGAAATTCACTGTGTAAAGACTGTGCTAAAATAATGACATATTGCCCTTTTCAGATTATATATTTGAATATATGGTACATAGACATATTTGGTATACATATTTTAATTAATTTAGACTTTGGCCAAGTATGTTCTACTGCTATTATTTTGCTATTTATACCTTTCATTCATACGTTTGTGATTAAACTGGTTCTTGACACTAATTTCACAGGGATCATTAAAGTTTCATGTGATCTACTTTTATCCACCAAGCAGCATTTCTTTCAATAAAATATCAGTTTAATAACTCAACTAAATAGCCGTTATTCCTAAAATATCCTACCACCAAAATACCCCAAGGAGGGTCATAGTGAGCGGTGCCAATCAATTTTAAAACTTGACATTTTTCATTTTTTCCATCATCTGGATGTACACTTTTATATATTTGCAACATAAAATACAGTTTTAAAAGCTTTAGAGTTCACAGAAAGATGCGGGGTGGACCAGGGTGGACAATAAGAGCACTTTTTCTTTTCCCCCCAAAAAACAACAATTGACCATTTAATTTTAACCATTTCCATGCCAGAAAATGTCCCAAAATGCCAAGCATTCAGTGTTTCCTCCAGAATTGTATTCTTGTCAGGGTGGAAAAGCATCTGAAACAGCATTTAGACCATCATGGGACACTAAAACTCTCCACTGAGGATAATACTAATAATAACATATTGATTGAATTTGATCAAAATGTTTCATTAGAATAAATTCAGGTGTTTCCCATAGACAACAAGTGTAGTAGACTATTGATCAATTCCTACAATAAAAATGTAATCACTCAGACTGCATCATACCCATCATGTCAGAGGTGGATCACACTGACTGGACCACATTTGTTTTTTAATCAAAGGACAATATAAATAATCTGATATATCTCTCTGATCCTAGTTTGATTTTTCAACAACTGAAGAAACAAGGGGAATGTAGATTCTAAGAGCTAAGTTTGACATTTTGTGGTGATTTGCTGTCAGAACTGATTAATATGAAGGTTTTCCAATTCAAAATATGCATCTTTCTAATAATGCCCATACTATTCATATGTTAATGGTCTTTCCTCAACGTGCTTTATCTCCCACTGGACCTCCGGTGGTGTCGTATGTATGATCATTGTCCACTGGGCATCATTCATACATCACACATAGTCATTCACTGCATAACACTTTATACAACACTCCATACACTTTATTACAGCTCCCTGTAGTTAGTGACTCAGCGCTTTGCAAGTCTATACAGCCACTAACAAGTCCATTATTCAGTGTTCATCTAAATCAGTTTTCCATATAGTTATACTGTCACTCCTTTGTTGCCATTGTTGCTGATTCATGTCTTCCATTGGCACTCATTCATCACAATTCAACCATAGATCTACCTCTCGTATAAACCATGTTTACCATATATACTATTTGTGTAGTAATAAATATATTCTTCCACACAAAGTGATCTCCTGTATTCATTGTGTGGGTTTAAATTCGAGCAAGCTCAGAATTCAGTCTTTCAGATGAGACCTGTTGACGCTGTCTGTTATCTGGTTCCCCGTTCTCTAACTCTAAAGTGGTATTTATTCACACGGCGGCCATTCTGAACATTCAACGAGTCCAACCCGCTCTGTTGTACTGTTGTGTACTAAGATGCATCATCCATTTAGTATTTCACAAAATTCCCCACTGAAAAACATATTAGAAACAAATGTATCTTAAGAATCAGAGGGATATCAGTTCACATTTTAATGGCCCATTATCGCTACTTACCAGAGTGTAGCTTAGGTAGCTAATAGCTTGCTAACTAAGCTAGCTAACTAACTTCCTGCTAAATTCAGTTGTTGTTGTTGTTGTTTGCGACGTTGCTAGCTAATCTGGTAACTGTTCGGTCTATCTTTCTGCACTTATGTGTTGAAGTAACGCTAGATTTATGCCAATCTTCCAGGTAGAGTTTCACACCCTGAGTGTTCAAAATGGCCGCCATGTGAATAAGGTCAATTGATATCAGACACCATGAATAACTACAATAACAACTGACACTACAACCTTTATATCTCAAATGTGACAAATTAATCTGAAAATAACAAATGTTGCTGATGACAATTTTCATGATGACTGGTAACTGTAATGGAATATATTTTTAGAGTAACCTACACAACCCTGGGGGGCAGTAAAAATCCTACTTATTGCAAATGGATGTGACAAAAATAGAGAAGAAAATGCAAATAGAATCCAGTGTATTCCAGTGTATTAAACTGTGTATTAACCTATTGCTCAGTTGTTGAAGCTATAGTTCCTAATGCTCTCAGTAAAGAAAACGTTTCATGGATAAAACAGGCATGCAACTCGAAAAACACAACTTTTTCCCCCTAGTGGTCAAATATGGTAGTATTCTAGCTTAAAAGCGTGTCCTGTTTACTGACAGATATAATATGACCCAGGTGTTGTTTCCTCTAGATGTAAAGCTTGATCATATGTTTTGTTTGTGATAAAAAAAAGTGAGTTTTTGTCCATTACTTGACCTCAATCGTCAATATGATTTCCAGCAGTAGCAAACTTCTTTTTTCGGCAGTGGCGTTTTGCTGAGTGTGGAAGTATTGAGGACTCTGGGATCCTTGATTTTATTTAATCCTCGTTCATAGTAGGCGAAGTAGCAGTTGACAAGGCTGCTGGCAGTTGCGCAGACAAGGGAGCTAGCTACTTATTATTCATGAACACTTTCAGCCAATGAGCGCTGATTAGCCACAATGCTAGCTGCTATGTAAAAGAATGGATTCTGAGGGGAAAAAACAACATCTCGCCATTTATAGTTCTATATACATTGACACTGAAATGATTTCCAGGCTAACAACTCTGTAATAATACAATAGACCATATTAGCTGTTTAGCCTCATTGACGTCCATTCAAATGTGGGTCTCTCTGCCCATTAGATGGCGCTACAAACACTCGACTGTAAGCGGGCCATTGGAGGGATAGCGAATTGCAAGGCGCTGCTTATGTCTGGTGCTGAAATACTTTTGTAAATACTTAGTACATTATGTTTGTTCCCTTTGAAGTACTTAATAGTGAGTACTTGCAACACTTTTCCATAGGTTAATACGCAGGTTAATACACTGGAATAAGGCCATTGTAAAGTGTAACATTCTCTGCTTTATCTCTAAAAAATACATACACACTCGTACTTTCTTAGTTACTTTCTAGCTTATTTCCTTCGTTCTTACCACGAGTCAGACATGTCTAGACAGTGTTTTGTTCAATCCTGGTGCATGATCTGAATCCGATTATTAATTATCTCCGTTGTGACTGCTATATCCAAAACCAGGAAATTAAGATGCAGCGCACAGCAACCTCTGACCTGCCCGCCGGTTTACCACAACAAGGACTTCCCCGTCTAAAAACAACACATCAACAGAGCAGAGAGCAGAAGGTCACGGAATATACAACCAAGCCTGAATAGGTAAATGACTGGAATGAATTCTGATACAGCGTGCGCCTCTGAAACTGTCAAAATCTACAAAGGCAGCAGATGTTGAATCCTAATGAGCAGTGAAATGGAAAATTGATGAATTAAATGGAATTAATGAGACAACTGGAGATAGTCTTGGATGATATTAGAGGTGGATTTGTTTGGCGGCACACTTGATTGAACGAGGACAAGATAGACACTGTCACAAGCGTTCACACACTGGAAAACTCTCTCTCTCACACACACACACACACACACACACACACACACTCTTCTACTTCTATCCTTGTGAGGACCTTCCACTGACTACATAAATGTTCTATGCCCTTACTCTAATTCTAATCTTAACCCTAAACCCAAATTCATAATCTTAAACCCAGGACCTTTGTTGCATGTCACCCTCCTCTCTCTCTCTCTCCTGTCTTTTCCATCACTCTCCACTACCAACTATAAAATAAACCAAAAAAAAAATATCTTTAATATTCTTCATGAAACAGTTAAAGAACACTCGTCCATTCTGTACACGGTCTGGAGGCGGGGTCGTGACTCATCCGAAAGAAAGAAACGAAAAAAGGAGTGTAGCAATAATAAAACCTCACTTTTAAAAAAAGCCACTAGACCGTGAAGGGGGGCCGGTGGGGTGGGGTGGGTGGTAGACAAAATGGTTGAAGAATGATAGATAAGAATGATCTCCACAATGCCACAATTTGCCACTAGAGTACGCTGTTGCTTTGTACATTGGCCCTTGCTTTGGACTTGCTGTCTGTGGGGTGTTTCCTCCCTGGACCATACCCTACTAGTGCATTATCTGTCCATTAGAGCAATATTGTCTCCCATTATTATGCCGGTGCTCGGTGAACAGCTACCCACTGTGCTGTGGACAAATTATATCAATTTTCTCTGGATCGGGGACCGGAGCAGGTTTAAACTCCATGCATTAGCCGGAAAGAGACAGTTTAATATATGATCTGTTTCCCCGGCAGTGGTGGTGCAGTGAGCAAATACACCGGCGGAGTAATGGAACTGCAAAAGCAATTACAATTACGTTTTTGGGTATATGGCAAAATAGAGATTAGAGGTGTGGAAATGACCTCAGAACTAATCCCTGGCTAATGGTTTTTTTTTTCTAGGTGTCAGACTCGACCCTGCCGACGCGTCACCAGCGGCTGAGCTCCCATAAAGCCAAGAGTGAGGAAGAGAGCGACTAAACGAACACAAACGTCCTCATCCCGACACCCGGGTTCCATTATTAATAGCTTCATATTATTTGATGCTGATAGCAACAACAGAAAGAGATAGCTGGAGATTGGTTTCATCAGATAGCTTTCATCCCTAAGCCCTCCCCTGCGAACACACTTACTGAAGAATAACGGCCGCCAGTGTCATTGGGAAAATAGGAAGCGTTAGGTTATTAAGATAGTGAGCGCTGATATGGGAAAAGGAATCTGTCAAGACCTGTCATTATGTGTGTGTGTGTGTGTGTGTGTGTGTTGGGAGAGTGTGTGCGTGTTTGCTTTGTATCAGTCTGAATGTTTCACTCGACTAATGCTGTGTGGTTACTGGACTTGAAGATGTTCTCTCCAGCTTTCCCTGTCCCTCTCCCTCCACTTTGAGAAACAACACATATGAAGATTGTCATTGCTTTCAGGTGATGTAACACCCCCCTCTGGCAGCCATATTGGAGGTCCTCAGCTGTTGGGCAACAGTGGTTGAGAACCGTGTTTCTAAACTTACACCTCGGCTGTCTGAACACAATAGAATAGACATGTTTCATTTCTGTGCTGTTTTCGACTGAGAATCATTTCTTGTCAGCTAACCATCACTGTCTTGTCGTTAATATATCTGATTTGCACACTACCCAACCTATAATAAACTAGCATTAGTAATGCTAGTAGTTGCATGTTAACCTTCACATTAACAGCTTTGCTAAATTAGCCTGCGGACTGGTTGAGAAGCACCCAGCTGCAGCCTGCAGAGCGGGGCGGGGCTACAGATTGGGGCGGGGTTACAGGTTGACCGCTAAACCAATGAAATTGTCCGCTAAAACAATGAAGTCAATGGGGGGGATCACAGGTTCGATCTGTAGCTAACGTTAGCAGCTAGCGATCTGTAGCTAACAGTTAGCAGCGATCTGTAGCTAACATTAGCAGCTAGCGAGCCAGTAATGATAGCCTTGATGTTAACTATGCTTGTCGGTTGTGCATTGTGATGATTTGAATAGTGAGCACTGTAGTGAGTGAATGTTCTCTCTCTCTCTCTCTCTCTCTCTCTCTCTCTCTCGCTCTCTACACACACACACACACACACACACACACACTTAGAATTGTACTGTCTTTGTCATTTGAAAAAATGAAAAAATACATGCAACAGGGTGTTTGTGAATATACGGTAGGAAACTAAATTGAATAACTACCTCTAAGTAAACAAATCACTACTTCCCTCGTTTCCAACCATAGTGGATTCTCAGTTTAGATTACAGGCGATCTGTAGTCCCGCCCTGTTTCGACCTCTCAACCAATGAAATCATCAATGGGCGGGATTACAGGCTCGATCTGTAGCCCCGCCCCAGGCTGCAGCTGACTCAAGCTACAACTACAAACAGAATTAAAAATACGCTGAGGCTGACTGGCAGGTAATCACGTTATGTTATGATCAAGGTGAATGTTTAGTATTTCTTTGGCAGAGTTACAGTCACATGAGATGGATGTTGATTGGTTTGAACAGACACAGGCAACAGTAGAAGTAGCAGGTAGTCACAGTAGCAGAATGTGAATGGTCCTACTGGACAACAAGAGAGGAGATGTTAGTGGCAGTGACATTAGACAGGCAATTACACATGGGCTGGTCACAATAATCACTAATATTATCAAGCATTCAGATATGATATGTAATAATGGGTAATAAGCACTGCCAATGATATATCAAAGGTGGCATATTAGACTAAATGAGCCTTAGTAATGAAACAACAGTAGAGTAAATCTGGATGCATGAGATCAGAATGATTAGAGGCTAAGCAGGTCTGTTTGCATATGAATTTCCAGTGGCATGAACATAAAATAATTATGTAATCCACTTTCAACAGGTTTCAATAGATGTATTATTTTACAATGAGTCTAGCTGTGCGCCGGAGTGCAGAGAGGAGGAAACAATTAGCGCAGCATTAAAAATGGAAAATAAACAACTTAAATCCTATTTCTTCAGCATAGCAACCTGGTAACAGAGTTTAGCCTCTTATCAACAGAGTACAGAATGATTCCCAGCACTCACTTCAGTCAAAGACGCATAAAAGACTGGGAAAGGAGAAGTGTGCAGCCAGGAATTGGCATGCGCTGGCTGTGGTGGAAGAGGAAGATCTGGGAATGGTGGGAAGTTGAGGGAATTCTTGACAAGAGTGTTAAAAAACAAGCACAGATCCTGTATCCATGGCACGTCATTCAATTCAATTAATTGAAGCATTGCGACACGGTTATCGGTTAAATGACCTAATTCCACTAACGTTACTTAAATGCCACAAAGTAATAATGTCACCTACTGGTAAAGTTTGTGGGGCAACAGAAGACGAGTTATCGCGTTACCGTTTACATCCTGTTACTAATACATGCGAGTTCGGTTGCGGAAATTGCACAATTTTAAGTTTCACTTTCGTTTTCACAATGGGTGATGTATGGGAAACATTGCATCTCGCAGCTAAAGACACCCTCTAGAGGCCATCTCACGAAGCGTTGATGACTGACTGACTGACTGACCTGAATATGCCTTGTGATGCCCTTAGCTGTGCCGTGAAAAAAAATGATGCTGATGGTCCGAGCTGCTTTTATGGGCACTGCTGGTCTTTTACTGGTCTTAGCTGGGCACATGGCCTGATGGTGTTGAAGGTGGTTAATGAGAACACTGATGCTAGTAGACCAGCTAAAACCAGCATAAAAGTGCCCAAAATATATATCAGCATAACCAGCTTGGTTGGTCCAGGCTGTTTTTTTCAGAAGGGAGGTTTAAAGACAAGACAATCTACTGTGTCACAGTAACCTAAATTAACTTTTAATTATAATGTTACTATCTGTCTCTTTTTTCAAGCCTGGTTGCTATATATTTAGTTATCATTTTGGCACATCCACTGGACCTCCATGATGGAGCCAGTTGTGGTTGCTAGGAGATTTGTGATGATAGGGCTTATATATACCAATCTGGCTACGGGGTTTTTCTGCATTTACCCACTTAAAAATGACCAGCGATATGAAGCAACAGTGTAAAGCGTTGCTGAGCTTTCTGATCAAAGCATAGCAGCCAGCAGAGTACTGGAGCGTGGTATCTTTCCCCCTCCTCTCCTGTCACATTTTTGCTAATTTTAAGGCAGGAGCTGCCTACTTCAAAGTCAGTATGTGACGTTCTCGCACAAAACGAGCGTCTCCGAAAAAGCGTACGTCAGCTGTGGCCGTATCATCAGCTGTGATAAAAGCGTGCTACTCTGATTGTCACTCTTTTGGAGGACTGGAACTCGGCCCCTCTAACGTGCTGTGGATAACTTTTGGTCAGTCGAATAACTGGCAGCCACGAGCAGCGAAGCCTGTTAGTGAGAAAGTTATGCTGAAAAACAAGACGAGGTACTGTGGGTCTAGTGGTGGCTGGGGCCATTCGTTTGCACACTCAGTGCTATTATTAGTACTATTGTTACCAGCATTGAAGAATACTCAGACAGTGTACAGCATGACCAGGCCAAGCTAAAAAAAAGACACCACAGATGAAAATCGACATTAGCCAACTTTTACCCAATATTATCAAATCTAGTTTATAATTCTATAAATTGCAATCAATTACTGATTCTATAGATTTTCCTCTTTTGCATAACGCTGTTACACATTTACTTTACACATTTATTTTACTAATTTACCGTTGAAACAAGTCATCTTGGTAGAACATGATCCGAGGTGAGAGAGGGGTTGAAATGCTCAAATTTTTTCCTTGCTGTTTGCAGTGAAGTCTTCACTGGTATGGAGTTTGGTAACTTTTTAAACTATTCAACTATATCCAGCTCCCACTAAATTGATTTTTTCCCCTCCACTGTCAATCCCCATCCCTGTTTCAAGCAGTGATCATTATTAGGGTAAGGTGTTGAAACATCAGGCTAAAATTCAAGGTTATTTATTGTGTGTGTGTGTGTGTGTGTGTGTGTGTGTGTGTGTGTGTTTGTTGGAGATGGAGCATCCCACAATATACCCACGCCTGCCACCAATACCGCACTGGATACAATCTCAACTGTCCTCTTTGGCATTTGAATGATGAAGCAGTGTAGTTTGGCCGTGTGTGTGTGTGGGTGTCTGTGTGTGTGAGTGTGTGTGGGTGGAGGGGGGTGGGGGGGATCTCTGACATCACACTGAACAGAAGGTATACACTTCCATCACACAAGCAGCACAGATTTGAACAACACGAGGGAGCAAAACTATGATTTACGATGAAATTACACAATTAGTCACATAGTGTATGTACAGCAGCATGTCAGGAGGATGAATGAGCTTGATAGCTTTCATTACAGCATGGCCAGATACTTTGATCTTCAGCCGAGAAAAGTAGTTTTTAGTGTGCATAATTTCTCTCGAGTCTCTCCATGCTAGTGCAAATTTATCAAAACACAGGCTCCGTAACCACAGTCTGGCCACTGAGATAAGGCACTATAGGAAAACATGGTTAGCCAGAGAGCACAGACTATGCCGCTATTGTCAGTTAGGAGAAATAGCAGTAATTTTTTGCTCTTCTCTAATTAAGTACAAAACATAGAAATCCCATTTGCTGCACATAATTTAGAAGATTTCTATATTTCCCATACAACCAGACACAGAGAAAATTAGGATACTGAAGGGAAAAGATGAAAAAATTACAAACTTGGCAGGCCATTTTTGAACAGCTGTCATTAGAAAATGAAAGAAAAACTTCCTGTATCAAGATTGGGCTGGAGCCATTTTTCATATATTGTGTTTACATTTCTTTTGTTTCCTCTGTTTTTTTTTATTGAATCCTATTGATTTATTTATTGCTCTACTGCGTAGAAGACATACAGCAGGTTTGTGCAACAGTGATTTTTATTCCCCAGGGGATGAAATAAAGGCGGAAATATGGGCCGTAACATCAAAGAGAATAAGCTGAGGTAAGTGGGATATTGTGCAAGGTGGCCAACCATAGAAACATTGCTATCAAACAGCAATTGTATGTGTAATGTCAAATAAAAAGATGGAGCAGTTTGTACTGTGTGTAGTGAAATATGTAGTGTACAGAAAGACTACCATAAATAAAACAACAAAATTCAGTAAGATCTGCCAGGGCTTTACTTGTAATACGAACTATCATCAATACTGTTACAGCTGCAATCAGTGTGAAATAAATTATATTCTGATGAGAATAAATCCAACACCAAGATACTGGTGTGTTCCAGTGGGCTAATAATATACATAATATATAATAATACATCAAACATTTAAATGTCACTTTAGAGGAATTAGAAATCCATCATAATGAACCACTCTCTGTTAATAAACAATTACACCACCTGCTTCGGTTTAACTACAGTGATGAGCTTGCCTGCCTCAGGAGTCTGATCTCCCGAAATTTCGCCAAATGAGCACAAAGTTTGAAAATGCAAATAATGTGCTCTGTGCATGAAAAGTGAGAGAGATACTGTACATTTCCCCACCACAAAAGGATTATATGGAGACACGACTAGAAAGAAGCAGTTTGGGTTTGATTCCCAACTCTCCCCCCCCCCAAATTTATTTAACCATGACAAGAACCTTAACCAAACTTTAACCGGTAACACTTTATAATAAGTGTACACTAAGTTAAGGATTAGTTAATGCTTAATAAGGGTTAGTTAATGCTTAATAAGCATTAAGTAACCCTTAATTAACAGCTAACTAATGTGTAATTGACTAATGGTGTTCATGTTAACTAAGGTATTAATTTATACATTATTTAATAGTTTATAAAGATGACTATTAAGTAATGTATACATTAATACCTTAGTTAACATGAACACCATTAGAAAATGATTACCAGACACATTAGTTAACTGTTAATTAAAGGTTAGTAATGTACCCTTATTGTAAAGTGTTACCCCTTAACCAAAGTGTTAGTTGTCTAATCCTAACCGTAACCTTAATCCTGACCTTAAATTTGTTTTAGTTGCCTAACCTTAACCATAACCTTAACCCAGACATTAACCAAAGTTGTTTTACCAACTTTTTCACGTGACAAATAGGTGAAAATGGCATGTCCAATTTGTGGTGGAGGAACGTAAAGTTCACATAATGTCCACAACACGTAGTCTGGATGTCAGACTTTGTGCTCACTTCACAAAATTTTATGAGATGAAGTTGTTGTTTTGCTAAGTTAGCCTGCTGGCTAGCTAACAGTTTGTTCAGGTTAACCGACCTGACTTTTCTCAAGCTATGTTGTTTTTAGTTGCCTAAACTGTACTGTTACCTAACCTTGGACCAACAGATGCAATTAATTGGTATTGTCGTATAATACTTTCATGGTGGGGTAATGTTCACCTAATCCATGCCCACAACACACAATCTGCATTTCAGAGTTTGTGCTTATGTCACAAAATTTTATGAGCTGTGTTGGCCTCAGTGATGTTTTGTTTTTCAGCTGTCTGACTGTCAACTGCAACCTTCTCATTTGCCCAAAAACAATGTGTGTGTGTGTGTGTGTGGGTATGACTTAAGTCACTTTCAGGGACACAAACCAGACTTAAGACCAGTTGATTGGGGATGGCTTGTGCAATTGGGGACAAAAGCCGTGTCCCCAATTGGTAAAAAGCTGATTTTTGGGTCAGTGGTTAAGGTTAGGGTTAGGGTAAGGTTAAGGTTAGGGTAAGGGTTAGGTTAAGGTTAGGGTAAGGGTTAGGTTTAGGCAAGTAGTGGTTATGGTTATGGTTAGGGTAAGTCTCCAGGAAATGAATTGTAAGTCTATGTAAATACCCCAAAAGTGACATAAGTAAGACCGTGTGTGTGTGTTTGTGTGTAAAAACATATATGAATTTTTTCTTCAACTTCATTTTCATTAATGATCATGATAGTGATTGTCATCTATTACAAATACACTAAATATTAGGTGTGAAATAACTCAGTTTATCCATAAAATCATCATCATCTAAGTTACTCATTGAGAAATAATGGTGCTGGCCAACTTAAAAAATGTCACAGATCTGTCCTAGACCCCCTGCAATTTGCCTCAGTCAGTGGACAGATCCTGTTTGTTTTGACTTCTGCCACAATCACCATTGATCATCATCGTCCAAACTGTCATATACTGTATGTATGTTTCATCCCTCAATCTGTTGGTGGATCTTGGACTTCCTGACAGATAGATGGCTGTTTGTATGGCTGGGATCCTACTCTTCAAATCACAGATGCAACAAAGAGAGTATTCTCTCTTCCTTCTCTACTCCCCAGTGATTCTGCTTCAGGCTACCCGTCCAATTCAAATTTGCGGACTAGTTTACCCTGGTGGGCCTCATCACCAACAGTAATAAGTCCCCGTGGGCGAAAGGAGAGCGGTGGCCCACCTCATATCACGGTGTGCTGCCTCCAACCTGGATTTGAACACTCTCAAAACGTGTGGAGATGAGGATTGACTTTCAAAGGGAAGCCGCCTGTTCATCCACCCCTGGAGATCAGCGGCTTAATTGTGAACACAGCTGAATCATCATCATGCAAATTCCAGGGGATTACCATCATCGGCACCCTCAAATGGGATGGGAAAATCTTCTGCCTAATGGAGAAGACGTTAACAGTAGGGTTGTGCCGGTAACCGGTAAAACCGTATAAGACGGTATCTAAAAATAGCACCGGTGTCATTAAAAATACCGCCCATACCGTCATTATATATATATTATTATAATAATTTGTAATAAACGCCTAAATGGCTTTTTTTTTGTCAAGCACTACTGTCTGTGTGTGATAATTTTACAACACTATTTCAGTTTTATTTTAAACAACTATAATTTGCCTAATGAATAACCTGTACATGCCAGCTAAATTTAATTAAGGAGACGAGTGGAGAGGTGCGGTCGCGGTGCCACCTTCACAGAAAGGAAAAAAAAAAAAACATGGCGAAGAGGGTAACAAACCCAAGCAAGTCGGTCTCCAAACGGACCGGAAATGCTCCTATATGGCAGCATTTCGGGTTCCAGCCGAATGAAAAAGGAGAACCAGATAATCCCGATCTCGTCTCGTGCAAGCATTGTATGAAAGAAGTGAAAGCCACGGGAGGAAATACCAGTAATTTGCTATCACATCTCCGCAAGAAACATCCCCTAAAAAGCCCTGAAGTCCCGACTTTATTTGCCAGATCTAAACTAGCACAGCCAACAATTACAGGTGCGTTTGGGAAATTGAAAAAGTACAGTCGGGAGAGTAAGCGGTGGAGAACATGCACCCGAATTGCAGCCTGTAAATACGCTGTTTTTATTATTTAAGTTAGTGAACCTTTTATTAAGTGAACCTGGCTGCAACTGTATATTTTCGTTAAATCTATTTTGTTATTTCGTTCTATTTGAAGATGAGCCTAATTGCGGCCTATAGATAAGCTGTTTTTTTATTATTTAAGTGTTTATTTAAGTTTAAGTGAAGTGCAATTTTCGTTAAGCGCCTGTTTTGTTATTTCCTTAAATAGGTTGAAGAAGAGCCTGTTGGCCTGTGTAGATAGGCTACGCTTTTTTCTATTTGAAGTGCGTATTTTCGTTAATGGTGCCTGCCTGTTATATTTCATTATTTATGTAAAGTCGGCTGAATGAAGAGCCATAATGTTGCGACCTGTAGATGGGCAACGCTGTTTTTTATTTCATTGTGACACACGTTGATAAACCTAGTGAGAGATACTAGTAAAGACTGTGATTTTGTTTTGTTTATTGCACGGAATTGAGGCCGAATCAATACTTTTTTTTTCTAAAGTTGATGTCATGTTCCTCTTGCACTAAGGCTACAGTATAGGCTACTGTATGTTGGCAGTCTCAGTTTTGAATTTTCACTCAGGTTCAACATATTTTTTCTAAAATTGATGTCATGTTCTTCTTGCACTACTGACTGTAATAATTGGTTCATGATTGAGTACCCACATTTGCACTCAGGCTTTTAAATGAGTCGCTATTTTTGAACTCAGGTTTTTATGAGTAGCTAAGAAAAGTTGTTAACGTGGTACCTCATACATTTTGTCTTTGTTTCATTATTTTAAAATGTTTTTCCATCACTTAGTATGCTCTCTGGCGGCTCCTACAGGGCCCGCTGCCATCTAGTGGCGTTAAAAAAATATAGCAAGCAAATAAAAGGGAAATTCAGCCTGTAATATTTGCCGCAGCTGCTTGCTTTTTTAATTGGACGGTAATACCGGATACCGGGGTAAAAATTAACGGCACCGTACCGGTATACAAAATTCCATACCGCCCAACGCTAGTTAACAGAGGATGTTCTTCCAGCGGTGACTGAGTGAGCTCGAGATTTCACAACCTCTCACATTGTCGTTGTTGTCTGGTATAGCTCCGCCTCCTCTTGATCCAGCGACAAGCTCCAGCGTGTAGTCTGCACCACTGAGTGTGTCATCACGTCAATTCCTCCAGGAACTGCATCCGACATTTCAACCATTATTTAGCTGAAATCGGCACTCTAGCTGTCAAAATACGTCACGTTTGCGCGCACCCCGGCCTCGATAGGTAAGACTAGCTCGAATTAGCAGAAACAAGACTTCCAGTTTGGCCGTTTAGCCTTCAAAATAAAGCGTGAGATTTGAAAATAGGTAGAAATACTGTTTTAAACCAATTACTTTGTGTTTAATCGTCAAATTCAATAAATTTAGCACACATATTAATGTTTGATGTCCACTTTAGTCTCTGTTCTGTATGTATTCTGCACAGCGCAATACATGTGTAACAGGTTAATATAAACATAGCTTATGAATTTCACCAAAACATTCCCTTTCATTAATTCTCTCCTTTTGGGTCTGAATCTCCTGCCTGTGTGTGTTTTGGGGTTTGTGTGTGTGAACACGTTCAGTGTGGCTACGTAGATCGGAAAATTTAACTGGGAACGTGAAAATCCAACGTGATCTCATAAAATGCTGTGAAATGAGCTCGCACAAACTCTGAAACACATAGACACAAATTATGTGAGAATTACATTCCTCCATCATGAACTGGATTCTGTGACAATAACACAGATCGGATTTTGTGACAAGCTCGAATTGGAGGACATGGCACTTTCAGCTAAATGTTGGCTATCGGTTACATTTTGGCAAGTAAAATAGCTTTGGTTAAGGTTAGAATTTCACGGAATTTTAACACTTTACGTGTCACCAACACACAATTTGGTGTCAACAAGTCGTGCTCATGTCACGTATTTGTGTGAGATCAGGTTGTTTCGACCTCCGACTCTGAATGGAACGTAGCAGTCGTGCAGAACTAGGCAAGTGATCTTTTCCAAGACTACAGTGTGATGAACAGCTCAATTATATCAGTGTAAATATGTAGGAGTAATTAGGTGGGCTGCTCTTTTGACCTTGCTCGTCCAATGTCTGGCCTACAGGTCTAATTGATATTGAGAAAACAAATTGGCCCTAACTGCTTATGACCCAATACTATTGTAGGTTTTAGACCTGTAGCCCTAAATTAATTATACCTTGTTACAGGAGAACTATAGTGAGCGCCTGTACAAATTGAGATTCTAGCCTAATTAATTTCTCTCAATTTTTTTTTTTTGTAACACTTTACAATAAGGGTACACTAAGTTAAGGGTTAGTTAATGCTTAATAAGGGTTAGTTAATGCTTAATAAGCATAATAATAGCTTAATAATTAACAGTTAACTAATGTGTAATTTACTAATGGTGTTCATGTTAACTAAGGTATTAATTTATACATTATTTAATAGTTTATAAAGATGACTATTAAATAATGTAAAAATGAATACCTTAGTTAACATGAACACCATTAGTAAATGATTACCAGACACATTAGTTAACTGTTAATTAAAGGTTAGTTAATGCTTATTAAGCATTAACTAACCTAACTAACTTAATTAATGTACCCTTATTGTAAAGTGTTACTTTTTTTTTTTTTTTTTTTAAGATTTATTTTAGGCATTTTATGCTTTATTTGACAGAGACAGTGAGAGAGAGACAGGAAGGTATGGGAGAGAGAGAGAGGGGGGAGGACATGCAGCAAATGACTAAACGAAACTAATTAAAGCACACAAAGTCACAAGAAATGTAATGGAGAAAAGTGGAGGTTTTCACATCTTGCCTGGAGAAATAAAACACAGTGCAGAGAAAGCCAGCTGTATCATTACAACCTGTGCCACTCAGCACAGTATCTGTAAGACACGCAACCTCCCACCTACTCAGGATCGCGGTGATAATGAAGATGCTGCTGATGATACGCCGACGCCAACGTATCCATCTGATGGGTTGAGCTTTCTTTTCTTTTTCTTTCTTTAGTTGGAGTTCTTAGCTCCAGAACTTTAGCTCCAGAACTTTGCCGTTTGTTCTTTCTCTGCTGTAGAGCTGTTGGCCTCAGCATCTGGGACAGCGATGTTGGAACCAAACGCCGTCCTCTGAGCAAGACTGAGGCAGAAAACAGGGATCAGGCAGGGTGAGGGATGGCAGACTGATCATCTATTCTCCTTGAAAAGAAAGAATATTCCGTTTGTTTGATTTCCCCCCCCCCCTCAATATCTATAATGTGGCATTAAATCAGTGGTCTCAATGGCTGAATTTGTTCAGATGGGTTGAAAACAAAGGAAGCTATTGAAGTGTTCACTTGCAGGAAAATATACCCGTAATCTTGATTAGGCTGTTCCATTAAACCTGTGTTGCAGCTCAGTGACTTAGAGGAGTACAGGGACTTGTGTTTTTCCAGCCTGTGGATGGAAGTATTGGCAGTGTTCTCTGCAAAAACCTCAGTCACCTCAGTGAGAAGCTTACCAGCTGGGCCTCCACCCGTACAGTCTCACATTCCATAAATAAACATAAAATATGCAAAAGAATTACCCATAGACCTACCATATTTTCACATCATGTGTAGATTATACTGGACTTCGTTTTGTGCTTTGCAAGTTGCACTGGGATAAACTTCTTCTTCCACATTGAATACATTGTCACACCATCTCCAGAGAGCTTAGAATCTGCTTTTTCATTTTGTATACGACTGTAAGATGAATATTTAAGGTGTGCAACAGAAAAAAACAGGCAGAGAGTGGCTGGGGGGTGGGGGGGTAAGAACACATATGGCAGTGGGCACAAAGCTCTTTTACAAAGCGAACGGAGCCATACATGACAAGTGGCTTGATGATGCTACGGTATACGAGTGGCAACAGACGTGGTCAGACTGAGAGAAGAGGACTGAGAGTTTTCTGTTGACAGCATTTATGGATGTCTGTGATGCTTATTGTTAATATGAACACGGAAAATTCCAAGAGAAATGGACTGAGTTTCCTGAAACTCAGAGAAGTCACCACAGCCCATCCAGACCTACTGCAACCTTTTAGCTATGATCCATCCATCCAGAGTCAAGATTGAAGGATATAATGGAGGTTTTCAACTTCATTGAGAACCCCTTTCATGTGCCAGTGTCATCTCTGAGCCCAGTCATCACTGCCCTCTGTCCTGACTGTGCCGGAGTAGAGAGTGAGATAGTGGAGATGCAGGCAAATGACACATTGCAAGGTGAACTAAGATCGGGTGTTTTGCCAATCTCTGGATCCAGGTGTCTGAGTACCCACTTCTGAAGCAGTGTGTGCAAAAGGTGACAGCCTTTTTTTTCCTCGGTGCTTACTCATGTGAAGCAACATTTTCCACGATGAACATTGTGAAACAAAGACAAAGAAACACACTAATGCACATCTGGACTCCCTAATGAGGATAGCAACAACAAGTTATAAATTCAGAATGAATTCAGTCAAGAAGGGACATTTTCGCTCTTGAGACTATTGTTGTGTAGCCTATGTGATGTAGCCTGTATGATGGGTGATCATCAATTTTATGTGATTTGATGTGATTATTTAAGTGATCATTTATAAAATGGGACATTATATGGAGTATTATGAAATCACAGTAAAAAAAATATTCAACCTTAAACATTTGATAATTTTCTTATACTGTTTATCCTATATTCTAATATTGAGAATATGGTGGCACATCTACAGGTGCCTCAGCCAGGCTGGGGTAAAAATACATCAGCAACATTGTTATATGCAACATTGTTTGCTGGTACTGTACCACTTTCACTGCTGACACTGTTTTGCTTAAGTTGTGCCATTGGATTTCAATCTCAGCTACATATATTCTAGGACTAGAGACAGCTATAGAGACATACAGTACCCAGAGAGACAAACAGAGAATGACACGAGTGTCTTTTTTTCTAAGTGTCCTTATGTAATGAAAAGTGCTTCACCTCAAGTGATGCTACTTTCAACCTCAAAGCCACTTTTGTGAATAAGGTAAAGCCCATGCAAGATGTATCTGTATCTCAGAGGATGTCCTTTGATTTGTGCGTGCACATGTACTGTTTGTGTGTGTGTGTGTGTTTGAGTGTTTGACACAAGCCAGTAAAAAGGATCTGATGTTTGTTATAAAGCAATTGTGTAGTGTAGTTCCCAGGTGCCTCGGCATACTTCTGCTACACAAAAAATAGGCTATAGTAAACTGCAGAAATGCGCCTATTACACATCACAAATCCATCCTCAGATATGCTTACAGTGTTAGATATCAGCAATCTGTGATGTTCACTGCATTCCAGGAGTTATTTTGTGAGGAAATTGGAAAATGTAATTTCCACTGCTCCAGAGTCCAGTGGTGGCGAGCTGTACACCACTCCAGCCAACTTGACATTGCTTAGGCTTGTGTGCGGCTGCTCGGCCATGGAAACCCATTTCATGAACCTCCCAACAACCAGGTGCTGAGGTTGTTTCCAGTTTGCAACCCTCATTCTACTGCCAATATTTGTCCATATGGCTGTATGCTTGATTTTATATACCTGTCAGCAATGGGTGTGGCTGAAATAGCCAAGTGCACTTATTAGAAGGGGTGTCTTCATACTTTTGACCATGTTGTGTAAATCTAAAACTAAAAGCTAGCTAGCCAACTAGTTTGTGAACAATCGGGTGTGTATGATCACGGCCACTCCCCTTGCTCAAAATGCAAAGATGTGGCTGCATTGCATTCTGGTCTATTGAGGCTACTCTCAGTGGAGAAATTGATCTCTCTGCCTCTTCTACAACGGATTTCTCCTTGTATGATTGTTGGACGTCGGTGGAAAATGGGTGAGTCTAGAAAGAGGCCCTCGCTCTTTGATTGTGAGGGACTGACACCAAAACCTGACGTTTACCATTGATGTTTTCGATCACTGAAAAATGTTCTGCTATCTGCTATCAAACTCCATTGTAGCTGCTGGACATATCTCGACATGTTGTCACATCGTCTACGCTTGACTAGAAATGACCAATTCATCCATCCATCCATCCATCCATCCATCTTCAACCCAAACTTCCCTTTCCCTGGCCACATTAACCAGCTCTGACTGGGGAATCCCAAGGCGTTCCCAGGGCAGCGTGGAGATGTAATCCCTCCACCTGGTCCTCGGTCTGCCGCGTGGCCTCCTCCCAGCTGGACGTGCCTGGAAAACCTCCCTAGGGAGGCGACCAGGAGGCATCCTTACTAGATGTCCGAACCACCTCGACTGGCTCCTTTCTATGCGAAGGAGCAGCGGCTCTACTCTGAGTCCCTCACAGGTGAACGAGCTTCTCACCCTATCCCTAAGGGAGATGCCAGCCACCCTCCTGAGGAAACCCATTTCGGCCACTCGTATCCGCGATCTTGTCCTTTCGGTCATGACCCATAGTTCATGACCATAGGTGAGGGTTGGGATGAAGATTGCCCGGTAGATCGAGAGAAATGACCACAGGAATAAGAAAAATACACCAAACAGCAAAATGGAAGTGGAAATGCAAGGTCCATCACTAATAACTGTTTTTGAGTCTCGCGAGGTGAAGTGATGTGAGATGCAACATCAGAGGCAGAGTAGCAAACAACAATGGCAGCGATGGACTCCAGCAAGTTGGCTGACTGGACTCTGGAGCAGTGGAAATTACAATTTCCAATTTCCTCACAAAATAACTCCTGGAATGCAGCAAACATCACAGATTGCTGATATCTAACAGTGTAAGCATATCTGAGGATGGATTTTAGGCGCATTTCTGCAGTTTACTATAGCCTATTTTTTGTGTAGCAGAAGTAAGCCGAGGCACCTGGGAACTACACTAGACAATTGCTTTATAACAAACATCAGATCCTTTTTACTAGCTTGTGTCAAACACTCAAACACACACACACACACACACACAAACAGTACATGCGCACGCACAAACATACAAACGCCTGCACACACACAAATCAAAGGACAACCTCTGAGATACAGATTCATCTTGCATGGGCTTTACCTTATTCACAAAAGTGGCTTCGAGGTTGAACGTAGCATCACTTGAGGTGAAGCACTTTTCATTACATAAGGACACTTAGAAAAAAAGGCACTGTCGATGAGGCTATATCTTCAGTTATTTCAGAATCAGAAGGAATAGTTCACCCAAAAATGAAAATTCTGTCATCATCTACTCATCCTCATGCCAAATGAAACACAGGTGAAATCTGTTAGTCCATATAACACACAGGGGGGTTGCCAGCACAACTTGGTAGCAGCCTTCTCCAAAACAACTGTTAAGTCAATGGGGACCTGTTCTTTAGAGCAGTGGTTCTCAGAGTGGGGTCCGGGGACCCCCAGGGGTCCTTGAGGGGGTTCCAGGGGGTCCCCAGCAAAAAGGGGAATAATTTATTTTCACTGTAATTCCATCCATAAGTAACACAATAACAGAATGTATGACTATTTTGGTCATGGGTTTCATACACTTTCTGTAATAAAACATCTAAAAGCAAAAATCTTATCAGATGGGGGACCCTGGGACAAAATCTTATCAAATGGGGGTTCGTGGTCGAAAGACCTATACACCATTATTTGTTGCAAATCAATCAGCTGTAGTTAAGATTTGCACTAAATGATGGTGTAAATATACTGTAGGTCTTTTTGGAACTCTGAAGAACTGGTCCCCACTGACTTCAGTTGTTTTGGAGAAGGCTGCTATGGAGTTGTGCCGGCAACCTCCCTGTGTGTTATATGGACAAACTTCACCTGTGTTTCAACTGGCATGAGGGTGAGTAGATGATGACACAATTTTCATTTTTGGGTGAACTGTTCCTTTAAAAGAACAAATAACTACACCGTCGGAGGAGATGTTTTCACTCTTCTCCCTGCTGGATTCGGCGAGAGTTTGAGTTTCAGCGAGGCCCGTTGGTAATTTAGAAAATTCACGGTGCATAACATAACTTTAAATGCGGTGCAGGGTAGACTGTAAAATCATTCAGTTCATGTTTCGACTGAAGGTGTTATCATCACACATAGCTCAAATCTTTCGCTTGGTTTTCTGTTTTTTTTAGGGTAGAGCTTAGTCACCACAGGGAAAGTTGAGGTTTTGTACTTTTATTGCTATATGATCATGACATCGCTTTTGGCTGCAACCTGAACTTTTCCTGTGATTATTTTTCATAGCACCTGTAGAATGTTTTCCTGGAATTGTGCTTCAAAGCATCCGTGGAGTCTCTGATCTTTGACAAAGGTAGGGCTTTAATATAAACTGTGACATAGATATTAGTTCACACAAGTAGTGAATGCGTCTAGAGTACCTCACCCCCTCACACTTTAGCATCAGTTCAAAATGCTTACATCAAAATGGGCTACAGCACCCCTCCAACCTTCTATGCAAACGTAGACTATAGCAGTGTTTCTCAACGTGGCGTCCGGGGACCACCAGGGGTCCTTGAGGGGGTTCCAGGGGGTCCCCAGGCAAATTGATGAATTGTTAAACTTCAGCATTATTTCATTTACAAGAAGTTTACACAATTAGAGAATGTAGAAGAATGACTGATTTGATCATAGTTTCTCTGTTATCTCTCTACCTACAATACAGATAGTCATGGAATTCTGGACAAAATCATATCTAATAATAAAAATATTCGCATATTTGGGCCCGAGACACAAAATCTCATCAAATGGGGGTCCGAGGCCCAAATGTGGACTAAATTAGGGGTCCTT
The DNA here is from genome assembly GCF_046629955.1 of Centroberyx affinis. Taxonomy (NCBI): domain Eukaryota; kingdom Metazoa; phylum Chordata; class Actinopteri; order Beryciformes; family Berycidae; genus Centroberyx; species Centroberyx affinis. Next base: position 58,367 of record NW_027279803.1, read on the forward strand.
GATATGAAAAAGGTTGAGAATCACTGGACTACAGGCCTATCTTTAGAAAGGAAACCCAACATTTCTTGTCAAGGAAAAGAGCCATCCATGCGAATTACATGAAACACTTCAATGATCTTCCTCCTTCTCTGGCACTCATATGCAGTGTTGAGGAATAAATGGAAAAGTACCTATGCTAAGCAACATTCCTATATCCTCACTTAATATGTAACCTTTGACCCATATTGCCTGAATCTGCTTCACCATTGTAAGATTAAACTCTAAAAGTAACATCTTGTGTGTTTCTCACAGAGCTGTGAACCTGGAATGTGCAAAATGCCCAAATCTCATAGATAGCATCGACCAAGTGGCCTTGGCAAAAATAATAACTTGCTGTCTTCTAGAATAGTGGCTCTCAATGTGGGGTCTGGGGACCACCAGGGGTCCTTGAGGGGGTTCCAGGGGGGTCCCCAGCAAATTGATCAATTGTTAAAATTCACCATTATTTCATTTACAAGAAGTTGACACAATTAGAGAATGTAGAAGAATGACTTTCTCTCTACCTACAATACATAGTCATGGAATTCTGGACAAAATCATATCGAACAAAAGAAATATTCTCAGATTAGGGTTCGAGAGACAAAATAAAATTTAATCAAATGGGGGTTCATGGCTTTAATGTGGACTAAATTAGTGGTCCTTGATATGAAAAAGGTCGGGACTTACTGTTCTAGAAAAAGGTGGTCACCTCTTATTACGCATCTCCTTAAAGTGCTAGAACTATAACTATCATTGGTTGTTCAGCCTTGTTCACATGACCTTATACCTTTTGGCCAAAAGCTTTATTTCTGTATTTCTATCTGTATTAACATAATCATGAATATTCACCCCTGTGTGTTTGAGTTCCTTGGCTCCCAACCTGCAGATTAAACCTGTCAAACTGCCTCTCTCGTCCTCAGTTTTCTTCCACAGCATCTACAACATGACCTCATAAACACACATATGAAGACACATATATCAACTTAAAAGATATCCTTCAATTTATAGGTGCGATCACAACACAACGAGCTCTGTCTCTCTCAGTGCATACAGCCGGGTGCTGCTCTGCCATAGCATTAGGTACAGTCCAACACTGTAATTCACTGTGCCACAACCTCCAGAAAGCAATTTGAAGCTGGAAGGGTTCTCTCCCTGCCAGACTGAGATGGCTTCCTTTTCTCAATGTACACACCATCAATAGTTGTAATTATTTCTCTCTGACCAACCCTAATCTTCTATGGGCGGGTGGAGGCAGCGCTGCTTCCATTTCAGTGCATCATTGGACCAAAATGCAACAATCACGGCCTGATGCTTTTAGAGAAAAGCAATTCTTTTTTTTTTTCTTTTCAGTTTGTTGACATCTTTGTCTCAATCTTTGGTGCTAAGTGGAGAACAGAGATCACCTGTCAATCAAACGGTGTGGGCGGAGCTTGGATTTTCTCTTGATGCAGTTTGAGTGTGTAGTAGGGCTGAACGATTTTGAAAAAATATCTACTTGCGATTATTTTGACTGATATTGCAATTGCGATATGATTTGCGATATTAGAGGGAATGATCATTTTTACATCATTATTCTTATTTTCATTGAAAACCGTATTAAAATGATTATGGTGTGATTTTTGCGGGATCTATACCAAACAAAGATGTTTTCTTAAGTCTATAGAATATGATGTGTAGGCCAGGACATCTCTGCAGCACCACAATATTTCATTTCAAATGGTATTTTGACACATTTCGCCTTTAACAAATATTGCGCCTCCTGCGATTTGAAAATTGCAGAAGGCCATATTGCGATTTCGATAACATTTTGATTAATTGTTCAGCCCTGGTCTGTAGGTGCCGCTCTTCCTGTGCGGCAGAGGATTTTTCCCAGGAAAGAGCTACCAGACACCGGGGGTTTAGAACAGCACATGTGAAAGCTTTCGTGAACTGGCTATAGGTTGAATATTGTGTTATATTGATTAGCAATACAGAGTAGCAAAACAGGCTTTCATTTCTTTTACCTAGTTAGATCTGTTGTGAGGAAGTTGGCAGAAAGGCTTTGGAGAAAGACAGCAGCACTGTAAAGGTTCAGACCAACAAACAATATTATGGAACAGTAACACTCTCAAATGCCTATAAAAAGCTGAGGAGAGAGCCTGTGAGGACGAGCAGCGCAGTGACACAGCCTGAAAGCCAGACAACAAATTTAAAAAATCAAATTCAAAGCAACAACTGTCAGTGGATTCATCTTTTTTTGTTCAAATTAAGGCTTTGAACTCCGTGAAAGGAACAAGTTTTGAGTCTTTTTGAGGAATTTACCACAACAGAGACCAACCAACATTTCTGTCCAAGGTTTAAGGATGGAATCTTGGCATTGTAAATTATATTGACTTCCACCTGACTGTGTTATATAAGTACATAAGGGAGCAGTCATAAAATTACTTTATAGAACAACTTGTCTGTCTCAACAGAACTGAACAGACATGGCTCATTTCTGCCTTGTTTTTCACCGGGAACTGATCATTTCATTGCTTCATTTCATGAATTGTGTGTTTAGATCAGTGATTCTAGTCCACATTAGAACCACGGAACCCCATTTGATGAGATTTTGTCTCTCAGACCCAAATCTGAGAATATTTTTATTGTCAGATATGGTTTTATCCAGAATTCCATCACTATCTGTATTGTAGGTAGAGAGATAACTGAACAAACAGAAACTGAACAGAACATTCATTCTTCTACATTCTCTAATTGTGTTCACTTCTTGTAAATGAAATAATGGTGAAGTTTAACAATTCATCAGTTTGCTGGGGACCCCCTGGAACCCCCTCAAGGACCACTGGTGGTCCCCGGACCCCACGTTGAGAACCACTGGTTTAGATAATGTTGTCTTGTTAGCTAGTGAATCATCAGTATCTTTTCAGCTATCACTGTCCTGTTGTTCACACATCTGAGTTACACACTAGCTAACATATCTAGTGGAAGCTAGTGTTAGTATTGGGTAGTAGTTGCATGTTAACAGTGACATTGGTTGCTTTGCTAAATTAGTGACACAAAAAATTAGCTTGCTGGCTAGTTAAGGACAATTCACTTTTACTTTTCACATTACTGAATGGCCCTACACCCACACCACAACTATCTTTTCCAGGCATCTCTCTTTTTGTTCTTATATATTTAGACATTATTTGTACAAAGCCAATTCTCCACTTGACCTCCACCATGGATTTGTGCTTTTACTCCAAAGCCTCTATACAGGGCTTATGAGTAGTGTCACTGTAAAAATTGTAAACACTGTAAAATTGAATTCTTCCAAAGCATACAAGTTACAGCAATCAATAATATGGTGAATTCATATGGAAATTGAATTCTTGTTACATGTAATTATATGTATATGTGCTTTTTAAGAGAATTTTATATTTAAACAAGCAAATAGTAAACATGTTGTCCCCCACCAGTGATGTAGTTCCACCCTTGGGTCAGTCAGTGATTGCTGAGTGTACTTGAAATATGAGTGAAATTGTATAAGCATTTTTGTATGGGACAATGAAAGGACAGATTGACCATATATTTCTGTTGCCTACTCTCCTCAGAAGGCTTACAAGTTATATCTTGAAATGTAGTAACTGTAATTGTCCTGTTTTTACTCAATACAGTACAAAATATAAGAACTACAATACGCAATAAATACAATCCATACATTACACAATGTACACTACAATACAATTTATAATACAATATACAATATAACATACAACACCAGGAGCGTGAGTGTTATGAATAATATAAATGCTAGATGATAAGTGATATATGGTATTGCACAGTAGGTAAGTGGTAATATGATATAAGTAGTCAACACTGAGGCACAGTGGTAGTGCAGTGATGATGCAATAACAGTACAACAGTCCAACAACTGTACAATAACTACAGTGTCTTGTGGTTAGAGGTTTGCCCAAAAATTCTCCATTGACTCTCACTTCAACACATCAACCCAGTCTGATGTCTCCAAGTGTGTAGCGTGTGTAGACTATTATGTTACCTATGATAACTTTAACTGTATTGCTTTACCACTGAGTCCCCATTCATTTCCCCCCACATTGTATGATAACTTTAACTGTATGACCTGCTTTACCACTGAGTCCCTATTCATTGTCAATGCCGCCCCCTAGCGGTACAAAGTCAACATTACAGTGTGACTAACAAACTAACAAACAAACGAACTAACGGACGGAGACCGATCCATAGTCCCCCCTTTGGTGGGGGACAATACACACTTCTGTCAAAGTCCAGTGTTTCTCAGCGAGCTTTGAACTCAGCCACCAAAAGACAACACAATGCCCTTCCTCCCCAGGGCATGGACGCTGTGTTGCAGTGCCAGCTGCTGCTTTCACTTCATAGCCTACATTTCCATTTTATTCTCCTCAATGCTATTGCAGACAGCAACATGTTACCCAATATACTGTCGGTATATGGACAGGCTGTAGTGACTGCTGTGCCCACAGGCTGTCAGGCCAGGTTCATCTGAGGCTAGAGGGCCTGATGCTCACCAAGTGTATCCATCACAGCTTTTGAAAAGCAAACACAGCTCATGTTTTAATGCCATGTTGTATATTTCATCTTTATTCAGGATTTCTCTCAGTTGTTTTTCAGTGATCCTGTTTTGAACATGCTGTCACAGCCGATGTCTTCCATTTCTTCTTCCACCTTCGCCAGTATCGTTCACACACCGCTGTGCTGACAGATACTGGAGGTCATTAGTCGCTGATTGATTCACAGTAATAGGGCAGCGCACCTTGTGACTGTCGACTCTGCTGATGGATACTTTTAGTCAAGTCATTTTAAGTAAACTACAACAAACTCTACATTCTATATTCTGTTTAGTTCAGGGCTTGAAAATGAAATAATTTTCCAGGCTAATCATTTTGAACAGAAATGGGATGGTATTTCTACTCTTATGTTCCTGTAAATAGTAAATGTGCTTGGTTAATAATTTATGCACTCAGTATGCAGTAGCCCATGAGCACAAGAAGTTACAGTGAGTGGGCCTAGTGGCTTTGTGATCAAATAATTGTCACCTATTTTGCAGGCAATAAATTCATTTACACTGGGTATCATTAAATCACAAATTGTAGCCTACTGCTGAGGTATTGCTTATGTAGCGCCTACGAGTCATAATTGCCCAATAATTCTGAAAATTATGCTAATTTTGTGCTACTTGTAGAGTAGCATATTAGTATATTAAAACCATGTTGTCAATATTCCTAGCTTATGAAAGTGATCATATCTTTCCAAGAGAAATGAGAGTGCGAGAGCCCATAGGATTTGCCAACAGCCGGGGTTTTGCATAACATGTTGGGCAGAATCCCAATTACAAGAACAAGTTGCAAATCAAACGAGGCAGAACCAGACAGTCTCGATAAAGCAGGTTTACACTGAGGAATGTGTGCAATCTTGTTTGAATCAACCACTTGGATTACCTCCCTCCTCACTTCCCTGTGTATTATCACTTCACTGTCAATAAACACATCTGCGTGTTTTTCTGACCGAAGCATTTAATAGAACATATTGGATTGAAAGAATAAAGTGAACCACCCTCCTCCAACGTGCATGTTATGCTGATGCTTATGTGGAATTGAATGTATTGTGGCTATGTGTTTTATGTGCCATGTGATTGTGTGTTCACCCTGTGTATGATCTGTGTCTTTTTTAATATGAAGCTGCTAGGGTTAGGGTTAGGGTTAGGCACCGTATCGTATCGTATATAGCAACGTAGCGCACTATATCGTATCATATCATATCATATCGCATCGCAGCGTATAGTATCGCATCGTAACGCATTATATCGTATTGTATATAGCAGTCATCCTCAAAGTCCGGACTCCGGTCCGGATCCGGACCGAACCACAACTGTCTCCGGACTCTGAGCAAATTATACTTTTCATATGTATTATTTGTATTATCTGCGAGACTTCGCCGCAACGCAACGAGTCAAAATTATCCGCTTTCTCCACTGCAAGCAGCTCTCTGAATGTCCGACTGCTCCACTGTCTGTGTGAGGACGTCTACTCTGCTTTGGTTTGGTCCAATCACATTCAGCGTCCCGTCATCTCCATGACAGCGGTGAGTCGCGGACGCGACGTCATACTGTAGAGCCGCACTTTTTTTTTCAAACTTTATTTTTACAAGAGAAGAGAACAAAGACCGGTGTAATCAAGTTGACAGCGCAGCTCGTTTCGTCAGCAGTTAGCTACTAGCCTAGATTTGGAACGTGAATCAATCTAAAATGGCGTGTTCAAAGGTGGCCAGCCTACAGCAGTGAGTCTGCATTCTCAACAATGAACACGGTGAAGAACGAGTACCGCAGCCGACTCACCCATGAACACTTGCATCAGTGTCTCTGCCTGGTCATCACACCTTTTGTGCCAAAGTTCAAAGTCTTGGCAGCAGACCAAAGGTGCCACTTCTCTCATTAAGCAACAGTGTTTGACACAATGTACAATAGTTCTGGACTTATTTGGACTTTGATTCTTAGGATGGTTTGATTCACCTTTGGTGGCTGGGTGTGTGAACCGGGTTTGGGGGATGGGGATAATGGGGAAATGGTGATTTGTAGCTTTAATTTAATTTAATTTTACATGTAATTTTATGTTTTATTTAATTTAATTTTATATATTTTATATAATTTAATTTTATATTATATATATTTTATATTTAATTTTATATTATTAATTTAATAATTTAATTATAATTCGTTAAAAGCTTGACTGACCTTAATAAACGGACCTTTGTCTAATTGAAAATTTTCTTTGTGGACCTTTAAGATTTGTATTTGAGTACCCCTGGTATATAGCATCATATTGCATCGCACTATATCGTATCGCATTGTATCGTATCATATCGCATTATATCATATTGTATTGCATCGTATAGTATCGCATCGCATCGCAGCACACTATATCGTATCGTATCATATCGCATTGCAGCGTATGGTATCGCATCGCATTATATCGTATCGTACATAGCATCATATCATATCTCACTATATCGTATCGCACTATATCGTATCGCATCACATTGTATTGTATCATATCACATTATATCATATTATATCGTATAACATCGCATCGTATAGTATCGCATCATATCGTATCGTATCGTATATAGCATCATATCGTATATCACACTATATTGTATTGCATCATATCGCATTATATCGTATTGTATCGTATATAGCATCGTATCATATCGCACTATATCGTATCGCATCGCATTATATCATATTGTATCGTATATAGCATCATATCATATCTCACTATATCGTATCGCATCACATTGTATCGTATCATATCGCATTATATGATATTGTATGGTATCGCATCGCATCGCATTGTACAGTTCCATAGAGAATGCACTAGGAAAATGAAAAACAACTTACTTTGTCGGTCACCAGGAAACCAGTAGGCTTTGGGTGTCTAAGGTTACATCTGGTTAGATGTCTCACTAACTGGCAACATACAGCTTAAATAGGTTGTTAAAATGTATTGTAGGTTCAGTGTCAGCGGTCAGGGTTAGGGTTAGGAGGGCTGCACATTTTTCCATTCCACACTCACCTTGTCTTGCCGGTTTTCTTGTCGCAATCATTTTTTCTGTCATATCTGGGACTAATAGTCCCTCGTCTGGCTCCAGTATATCATGAAACTACCATGCTGTAAATATTCTGCAAGACCCCATTTGATGCAGACCGCTACCTGGTTTTAGTTTTAGGGAGTTCTTAGGGTGCGACCACACCTACATATTTCTTCAGTTTTCTTCAGTCTGAACCATTGTGGAAACTTTGGTTCATTTAGGTTCACGCTGCCCAATTACAAGCGGAAAAGGGTTTTTGAACAGAAGTCGCATGGATTTACAAGTAGTTCATTGGACAGAGGTTTGGTACTCTGCCATCCCACCAAGTTAGAGATTTTTTCAGCCAGGGGGAGGAAGGGGGGGAGTCAAAACAAAACCGATCCCAGGACCTGTAACTCTAGCTAAGCATGTTGGACTTGATGATGCTCTTTGCAAGAATTTACTTGCCTGATATCAGACAGAATTGTCAACTCGTTACACTCCATTTCCATCTTCAGTCTGACATTGCCTCCGTGGGGGAGGGGGATTCGATTTTCCCTAACCAGTCACTAGAGACCAACGTATCTGCCTGAATCTAACGTCATTTTAAGTCGACACTGATGCGTAGCCATGACAACACCAGAGACGGTTCAGAAAGTATAGAGCATCTTTTACAACACGGAGCCAGGTAAAAAGTACAACGACTTTTAATGGATTCAGAACAGCCTGGATAGCAGCGTCTATCTTGTCTATAGCGGTCGCCATTGTTGTTATTACTCCTCCTTGGTTCCGGCTCACAGCTTGACAACAGCTTGACAACGGCGTTAGTCCCGCCCCTGGCTCTGATTGGCTAATTGTTAGTCCCCCCCGGCGCTCATTGGACCGATCATTTTTCAACCGAGAGAAACCGCTGTTTCATGTCACGATGCCAGACCAGAATCAGTCAACTCAGTGGAGTGGGCGGATTCAAAGGTCTGGACCCAGGCAAGCCGATAGCCAATATATAGTGCAATATCAATCAATATATTTAAATTTGTCCATGATAATGACAATTTTTTTTAAACCCACAATTTTGATTTTGATTCTTGTCAGGGTGGAAAAGCATCTGGTATCTAAAATATGTGAGCATCACAATAGTGTTTGGTTTAAAATATACACATATACACAGTGGGACACTAAAACCCAGCATACTACTACTATTACTAGTACTACCACTACTACTACTGCTGCTGCTGCTGCTGCTACCACTACTACTACTACTACTACAACTAATAATAATAATATTAAAATATATTTAGGCATTAAGCTAGGCTTTCCAAGCATGAGGAACGGCTGGCTATCAGATGTCAACATCCGTCTCCTTCTACCCATAAAACCTAGGGTTTTAGGGTCATTTCAGATTGGGTTCTCACTCCTTACAAACTAGGAAAAAGGACTGAGATCCACATTTTCAGGCATCTCAGTGCGGTTATTTCAGTTCAAATGTCATCGTTCTCACCCAAACTGAACTCGAGGAGAAAACGCTCCCTCCCGAGTGTGACTGAACCACTCTAAAGATGCTTGGTGTAAATGCGCCCTTAGACTGCTCTACACAATGAAAATCCCATGTAACTTGTGAAATTTCTGTGATTTCCCCCCTCATCTCCTGTCCCTGTTCAAACTTTATTGTTTCCACTGTGCTGAAGCGCAGATCTAGAGGTACCTGAGGGCCCTCCAGACATATTAGAAAATTCTCTCCTTGAAAAAGACTTTAGCAAGAGTGGGAGTTGACAGAAATAACATGGTATGCACGGCACTGTTGGCAGAGCTCTCTGTAGTGGCACCAGAGATCTTCTCTGAGATCAAGGGCGTCATTTGTTTGTTCTTACTGCAAAACATGCTTCTAAAACTTGAGGAAGCTACAGTATGACTCTTTTTGGAAACAGAACCCAAATAGGTATCAAGTTGAAAAGGATGGAAAGAAGTATTTTTGTGTGAAGTTTTGTCAAGAATCTCTAGAAAAGGACTTCTAGCATCACATTTGAGATAACATACGATAGGCAATGCTGATCCTAGGTTAGCACTCCAATACTGAGTTTTTAATTATGTAAATCAGACCGTTCTCTGACAGGTTCTGTTTTCTAATTATGAGGCACTACAAAGCAATGACTTTCCATTTTATGGGAGAAAGCGTCTAATCTTCTAATCTTATGTTTTTTTTGTTTTTTTTTCTCCACAGTTTTGTTAATTAAGTTCAACGCAGAGCATGTGATCTCTTCACCTCATTAAGATAGAATTTGATTGTTGTGGGGGATTAGCTGAGACCTGCAAAACACCTTACAGAGCATTTAGGAAAGGTCATGCAAACATTTGGTATCAAAACATATTCAGATGGAAAATGCCTGATCTGATCACATATCACTCAGCCTAATTTATTTACAACGACTATATATCAAAGCGACTATTTGATGTCGCTTTACTTTAAAAATATGACACGCTTGTGAAGAGTAAAGTACATTTTGAAGCACATTATGAGGTGCCATGACTCTCATAGTCTATAACAGACCAGTTGATGTCACATTACTTTAAATAAAGTATTTTGAGTTCTTTTTAGTGAGTTAGTTCATGAGTTAAGGCTTAAAAAACAACATTTCACCAGTTATAAACAAAAGTAAAGCAGTATATAACAATACATATGACTTAAAATGGTGTCATATCAGATTCATGATGCATTATGACATTTTCTGATATGATTGTCATGTGTTAATGATGGCTTCCAATACATTATGACCAAAATATATATAGTTACATGGTGAATTTAACTCAGAACAGGCTTATACCTGTGTCAAATCAGATTCATTCATGTTTTATGATATATTATGACATTTTCTGATGTGATTATGATGTGTTCATGATGTTCTTATGATAGCCATATACACTAATGCCTTCTGACCAATCTTTTAAGTGTTACCTACCACTGTTGGCCTGATGGTGGCAGTGTTGCTACACGTTACACAGCCACAGCGAGCTACTGTAGACAGCAACAGAGGGCCCAACATCTCTCTGACACAAAGTGAAGGACAGCAACTTAATGTGTTCATCAGGCTGAGATTGAAGACAATAGGCAGGGAATGGGCTGTGGTTGTTTATACTTTGGGATTCATGATTGTGGGATATGGTTCATGTGCGCTGCTACATTGAGAAAAGTATACAATTATTATTTTTTGTGTTTGTCTTATCATCATCGGCTGCCCTGACGTTTGCTTGGCTGCCGGTGCAAAGAAAACTGTGGTTGTTTCAAATGAGAATGCAGAATGCTTTTCATATACGTGTGTGTGTGAGTGTGTGTGTGTGTGTGTGTGTGTGCGTGCATGTGGGGAGGTGTTTCTGTGTGGCCAAATCAATGCGGATGGATTTACCACTATGGATCTTTTTCTCTTTTTTCTCTTCTTGCATTCTGTCTTCGGTATCTAGCTGCAGTCAAAGCTCTACTGTCTACACTGAAAACCATATATACTTCTGCAAATAAATGTTAAAACATTTTTTGCCTGTGTATTTTATGGTATAGGTTCTTCTACATTTTGTCATTTTCTTTTGTAGCAGGTTCTGTGACTGGCTGGCTATAATCTATAATCTTATTTTCTGGATTCAGTGGTCTTTTCAAGGATTTCTACTTTTGAATGCTTTGTTCAGATTGGAGTGTACTGTCATTTGGCTAAGGTGCATACTATGTACCAGCAATGTTGTGGATTCCAATCCAACCCAGGACCTTTGTTGCATGTCACCCCCCCCCTCTTTCTCATCTTTCCTGTTTGAACTGACAATAAAGCATAAAACTGCTGCGTCACCCTGAAAAAATGATATCATTGTTGTTTTTGTGTGTGTGAACGAGCATTAGTAAATCCATCGATATCCATGAAATTTGATCGTAAAGACTATCAGTACATGCATGCATTCATATACAATAGATGCAGTATAGTGGCATGAAGTGCAGTGTATATTGCACATTTAAATTCCAGAGGTGATGCAGACATCTGTTACCACACACTCTCCACCCTGCAGACAGAGGCGGCTGCTATTGTAAAGCAAAGACTTGTACTGTCAAACCATAACCAGACACAAAGAGCACACACTGTTCTCTCCACTGCTTGCACTACTAGCTAGCACTGGGAATACATAGCAGGCTCTTATCCTGGACTGAAGTAACTAAAGAGGCTCGGCTTCTCACAACTTCCCCGGGTCCAGCACTACACATACACCAGCTAATGTATCATCATTACTTAGTCCAGCCCAGTAGTCATCAATTGCCCTCTATCAAAGGCCTGCAGGCACCAGAGAGGGGGAGACAGGTAGGAATCATAGCGCCACCTGGAGGAAACAAGGTGGTCCTATCGGTCAACTAGTGGATTTGGACATCCTTTCCCTATCCCCCACACACAAATTAGACTGTTGATTTATGGACTTGAAATAAACCACATTCAAGTTCTCTGTATCGCTTGCATCCAAAAATACTGTATCTACTATAAAGGTTCACAACTGGGATTATGTAAGGGCCCAAGCGTATAATGTGAAGCTATCGGATAATATCAAGATATAAACCAAACTGTGATGAGAAATATTAACTCTGAAAATAAGCACTTGATGAAACATGTACTCCTCGGTGAAATCTCTGGTGATATATGATTTCTGGTTTTCTTATTAAAGGAATTAAAGGAAAATCAATTGAATCTAATTCATAGATTTGAAAGCCTGCAAAACATCTCCCTTACTTGAGACTACACAGTCCGGTTATTAAGATATTCCACAGTTGGATTTTTTTTTTCTTTTCTGTGCCATCCCTAGAATAATAGTGTAAACCAGTGGTTCTCAACGTGGGGTCCGAGGACCACCAGGGGTCCTTGAGAGGGCTCAAGGGGGTCCCCAGCAAACTGATAAATTGTTGAACTTCACCATTATTTCATTTATAAGAAGTGAACACAATTAGAGAATGTAGAAGAATGACTATTTTGATCATAGTTTCACTGTTATCTCTCTACCTACAATACAGATAGTCATGGAATTCTGGACAAAATCATATCTACCAATAAAAAATATTCTCAGAGAGACAAAATCTCATCAAATGGGGGTCCGTGGCCCTAATGTGGACTAAATTAAGGGTCCGTGATATGAAAAAGGTTGAGAATGACTGGTGTAAACAAATGTGCTGCTTGGACACTCACCTCAATCACTTCCCTGCAATTACAATAATACCATAAGCTAGACTGCCGATAGTGAATGCATGTGTACTCACCTACAGTATCTTACTGTATGGCTACTGGCCTTTCTTGCATTATACTGTATACCCCAGACATCATTATGTACTGTGAAACATGTAATGGTGTACATCCAGCAACCACATACAGCCTACACCACCCACACCATGGAAGGTTCCTGTATGTATAATGTCTGTGGCAAATGAAGATGCATCTGTTCATACAAAAGGTAGGCATAAGTTATTTACACTTTATCAGACAGTATATGCAGTATATCATCAGCATCATACAACAAGATGCATCAACTGACATACTTATAGGCCAAATATACAGTGTCTAAATAGTTTTTCCTTGTATGTGTTTACTGCTTTGAACTATCACCATGCTTTGTTGTAGCAGCACATAGCAATGGCATACATTCCCAGTCACCCCTATGATCCTAATTGTAGCTCATAATCGTCAGAAAACTCCAAACAGGTGGGAGTCTTAATGAAGGACAGGTTGGCTTACTTATCAGTTAATCACCTGGCAGGCACTCATCAGAATGACTGAAAAGCACAGTTAATTCATGCAAATGGACCAGGTGCATAAAGATGGCAGCCATTTGGTTTGTTGCAATTACCCATCCCGCAGTTCGAAGTGTTGACAGTCACTATGGAACAAGTGAAAACCAGCTCAGTGCTAGTTTCAAGCTCGCCACCTGTTTTGTCTGTGAAGCTGTGAGAAATAGAACAATTTAAAGTTATCAAACCAAAATATATCACTTGTACATTCAAAATTTCCCATAACTCCCAACATCTAGGTTAAGCCGACGACAACATCACACAAACGACAACAGTCAAGAAGACCCAAGGCAATCTGCTAAGGCCTATAAATGATTTTAGCCTCAGAGGAGGTGAATCTTGAAGTGCACGGCATCCACTTATCTCCACTTATATGTGGCGATAGATAGGTCTGTGTGATGTGTGACTACAAGGCTCTTAACATCAATGCGGTGATCCAAGTCTAGAGAATATCCTGCATTAAAAATGAAAACTACTGTTCAAAAGGAGCCACTTGGAAAGGTGTCGTTAATCAGCTATCTCGTCTTTATGCTCTTGCTCCCATCAATACACCACATAGACAACGCACACTACATACAACCCAACTGAAAAGTGCGTCCTCTTGAACATGTATCATGACACACAGAAGGAGAAGCTCAAAAGGACTAGAGAATGAAGGCATCTTCGGCTGTAAGCCCTTTGAGACTGGAATTGCTGTGCTATTTAATGTTTACTGGCTTTGTAGCATGGAGTCAACATCGCACTGCTGCGAATGTGATGGTGAAGTAATGGAAATAACAAAAGAGAGAGAAAGAAAGAATACCAGTCGATCCACAATGTCTCAACCCTCCTTTTCTGCTCATAGTCTATTTTATAGTCCAGTTCAAAGGTTAGAAAACAGACAACTGTCTACTTCAATCAGTGCTGAGCCCATCCACTCTCTAAGAACGTTATAAAAACACTTGGAGTAGCCTGAAGCTAAGAGAAGTGGGCTGTGACTGGAAGGTATGTGGTTTCAATCCTCGAACTGACTGGAAAATCTGGTCTGGTCTGCGAAGTGAATGGGTAACACACTCCCCTCCTTCAACAGCTACCATCAAGGTGCCTTTGAGCAAGGCATTTAGCCTCCAAATGCTCCAGTCATGCTGCTCAGTAGCCAGGATTGAGTGACTGTTGTGAGTGACTGTTGTGAGTGACTGTGAAGCGTCCAGAGGTAGCCAAGAGTTTACTTCAGTTAATGATGCAGTCCACCTGGGCCTTTGCTATCTCCAAAAACACCTGGATATGCCTGGTTCCTGCACCAGGATCTTGTTTGTGGGCTTCAGTTCAGTATTCAATACAATTGTACCTGAACCACAGTACATCGATACTTTTTGTAGGTGTTTTAGGTCCAGACGACATTTCAGCTAATCTCCATAAACAGATATCTGCATATGAGACGTCGTCTCTCAACTCCAACTCCATTCTCGCGTCTCAAGTTGCTAATCGGACTGTAAACAATGACCGGCGCACAGAAGAGGAAGTCTTGGTCTGGATGTCCGCTGGCTACACCGGAAACCCCGAAATATTGGCCGTGGCCCCCAGAGTCTAATCGTCGTCAGACCGATAGACGATGGGTTCCAAGATTGCATCCAGGACAATGATGTTTCCACAGGGAAGTGGAAGCATCATGGTGTGCTGTCACTGTCAATAAAGATTATTTCTATGGCATTTCTACTTCATTAGATAATTTACACTTGAAAGAGATGTGACAAAAGAGGTCCCAGAGCGGATTCAATTCCAGAATATCCAGTTGCATGGTACGTACCTTCACCAACTGAGCCACCAGGACGCCCCACTAGCAGTAATCTTGAGCTTAGCACCTTCAAAACAGTGGAAATGAGGTTTTAGGCCCAAAGATACCTGCCTGCTCATCTCCCCTTGGCCAACAACGGTGGCACTGTGATCATGGCTAAGCCTCTCATGATCCATGGAACTACATCTCCAACGTCCACAACTGGGATGCTGTGCCATGGCAAATCTGCACTACTGAGACTCCTTTTGCCTTCACTGTAAGCATTTATCTGATGCCTTGCATTCATTCATTCATTTTCTTAACCTGCTTTTTCCTTTTCAGGGTCATGAGGGAGCAGGAGCCTATTCCAGTATGCATTGGACAGGTTGTCAGTCCATCACTGGGCTTGATACCTTACAATAAGTGCCTTTCAGTAAGTACAAATGTTTAAATTCCCTGATCTCCAACCTTACAAACAACCGATTGTAAGGAGTGCACCTGACAAAAAGTGCAATAAATATCCCTGTGTCCCTAGAATACTTAGGTAATAGGTATATAGACAAGATCCAGGCAGGAAAAGGCAGGAACAAGGACAGGGACAAGTAAAAGAGGAAGCTAGGAGGGACGGCAATGTGAAATGATTCTTGAAGAGATACATTTTCAGTTCAGGCAGATAGGGAGTGCCTCTGCAGTCCTGACTAGAGGGGGAGAGGTCATCCTACCACTGGGGAGCCAGGACAAAGAGGAGTCAAGTTACGGTAGGGCAATGGATGAAGAAGCAGACAGAGAAGTTTAATTCTGCCCCTGCTGACCCAAGATCCCAAACCAAAGTCTCAGGTACCAATGTGTCAGAGCCTATAAATACCTCAACAGCTTCTTTCTGATCGCTGTCACCATCCTCCACCAATACTAACACCCCCAAAACATGCATTCCCTTGACTGTTTGAACTCTAGCAACCCAGCTGTTGTCCATACTCTGGTTAAAGTCTTATTCAGGTTCATCTGTTTACATCAATCTTTGATACCCTGTGACTGGCTCTCCCTGTTGCCATGAATAAGCAAGTTAACAGAACATTCCCTCTCCCTCTTTGACTGAGCAATAGTACTGTACTACTTCTAATACAGACAGAAAAATAAGATGATTCCAATAGTAATAGTAATCGTAAATAGTGCTGTCTGCCCTGCTATTTGTTGACATCAGAATGTACCCAAAATGCTGAGTAGGCATGGGACGATATGAAAATTTCATGTCACGATTATCCTGGCCAAAATAATTGCGATTCACGATATTATCCTGATAATCATCAAAATATGCATAAAACTCTTAAAATGGCACTAAAACATACTGGAATCACTTTACCTTACATTTTGTTAAGAAACAAATATTTTTATTGCATCATAGGACACATATCTTTTTTTTTGTGAACATCCTTTTTAGTGAAAAACAAACAAGGACAGATTCAGACTCTTGCCAACACCCAGCAGGTATTCACAATGAGAGAAAAAAATCCATTAATAAAAAGAATCTACCTATCAACCTGATATCCAAGCATTCACATGGTTCAATTAGTTATGTGTTGTAAATGCACAGTAAATTAATAACTTGTTTTGTTTTCAGATCACACAGACAGGTCAAAATAAATCAGGAAATCAATAGGACAGTACGTTAGTGAGCTAGACGGCTTTTTCAAGTCACTTGTGAGGATATTCACGATTATCCCGATAATGGAAATTCACCAAGATAAAATTATCTTGAGTGTTTTTATTGCGATAAAAGATACAATCTTATATCCTCCCATCCCTAATGCTGAGGGAGTCCAAGATTGACAGATGGAAAAATCACCATACTTATCACTGTACTAATTTAAAGTTCACCCAGTTCTAACCCTGTACACTGTTACAGACATTATTGTTACTGATGTTATTGTATTACACTTAACTGCACCTTACAACCTAAGAGTATTTGTACTCTGTGATACCTCAAGCTAATCTCATTCTACTCACCTGTACTTGGTGTTATGATCAATGGTACGGTATCAATTGGACGCACTAGTGGTCTCCTTTCCTGCTGCTATCAGTTATGTCAGTATGTCAGTTATGAGTTATGTCTATTGACATTGAATGGATATATTTGTAAGGTTATGCCTCCTGTATGTCCTCCACTGTCTACCTCTGAGGTGCTGTTTCTGAAAAAGAACAGGTACAGTTTTGCAGACACTGTAATTATATCTATGGTGAGAGACAACTATACTTAAAGCAAAAATTATGCATGACAACAGATTTTGCACGGCATGACTTGGATTTTAAAGTCTTTTCCCACTTATTTCTTGATTGCAGCGCCACTGGTTATTGTCTGTGCTGACAAGGAAAAGCATCAACATCAGCCCTCCTTCTTGGGCAGTTGATCACAGTGTTTGTAAAGTTGTGAAGCTATTGAGCAACAATCGCTCAGAAAATATAGATTTAACTTCAGCGAGAGTATGATATTAAACAGCATGAATTATGTGTGTATTTCACTGTATTGTACATACTGTATCTAATACAAGTACATAATCCTGGTGGGTAGTAGAGTGATAGAGGAGAAAACAAGCATGTTATTGGCTCTTTTTCAAACAGCCTATCACTGACTGCACTGTACTGCATTGAAATTACATTTGGATTTACAGGTCCTTCATGTAAAAATACTAGTCAGGTTTTCCTGTTTCTATCCACATATTCATTCAGTATTCATTTCTGTTATAGAATAATACATTGAGGCATACATAATTCTTTCACAGGTAATTATGACTGTCACATTTGTGAACTCTTTTGATTGGAATTTGCCATTTGACGCAAACACATCTCGAAAGTACACTCAGCAAAAATTGTACTTGGATGTATGCCCATTTCATTACCCTTTAAACACAAACACACAAGATCAACACAGTGTTTAACACAGCTTGCTAGCCATTTAGTGCTCTCCAAAACGATGTCAGCATTATTTTATCAATCAAATCATTGTAGGTGACACTGCTGTGTGCTCCAGCCTAGAGTATTATTAATGTGACATGTTTGTATTATGATGATCATAGTACTCATCATACTGATCATATTAGTATTATTATATTATCATATCATTGTTAATCAGTCCTATGCTACTGCTGCGGAGTGGGGCTTATGCATGCAAGTCTTTCCCTATACGTTTCCTTACGGGTTTCTGTAACTTTGTGAATAAAAGGAGTGCACAATAGTACACAATAGTAGTTAATAGTAGTAATTGTAGTGGCAATGTTAGTAGTAGCAGTAGTAGTAGTAGTAAAAACAGTTGTAGTAGTAGTAATAGTAGTAGTAGTGGAGGTAGTAGCAGCAGCAGTAGTAGTAGTATCAGTATGAGTAGTAGAATTAATAGCCACAAATACTATGTTTACTTTTTTCATGCAGCCTACTCTGAAAGTGATTTTCAGTGAAATGCCAACAAACATCAATTCACTGTATAACAAGATTCAACATAAATATCCACTGGAGATTTGAAAGTGGGATGGATCAACTCTGTATTTCAGATTAAATAGTATCTACATACAATAGTAAGGAGAATTATCTTGTTTAAGATTTTGCCTGCAGATTCACATTCACATTCAGACCCAACAGTTTTACAAACAAACAAACTGCAAACAAAAACCCAAACCCCTGAGGTGAACAGATGCTGTGCTGCCGAGAAGGAACTCAGGTTAAGGTAAAGGTGTGGAAGTCTAGAATATTCAACTGATCACATGGTGGACTATTATTGATAGAAGGAGCAGAACAACACCAAAACTTCTCCTCATTTAAGTTCTCTAATTTCATCCATTTTTCACTTTAAGAATTAGGGGAGAATTAATGGAGCTATAGTTCCCCTGGGTTAGATTACATGCACTCTGGCAGTGTAATTCATCAATTAGTGATGCTTTTAGTCTGGATTTGTAATGTAGTGTGATGCTGTATTGATTCCCATAGGGAAATACTGTAGTCTTTTCGCTTGCAGTTCCCAGGGAGGTCAGAGGTCAGGGTCTGGAGCTGGTAGGGATTCAGTGTCTTGCTCAAGGACACTTCGGCAGGGAGGCTATTGGCCAACATGGTCCTCACGCTGAAAGTCGGTCTCTCTCAGCACTAGGCCTCCCTCCTACCAAGTTATGTAAATAGATGGTAAATGGTTGGTGGCATACTGTGTGTAAAATTGTACAATTATGGTGTTATTTTGTTCTCTATGGGCAAAAAGAGGATGAAAATTATCATCAATTACCATACATATGCAACAGATATTTTCCTAAGTCACTCACGGCCTTTTCTGCCCAAACAAAAGCTGTATTCACAGGCCTGTATGAGTTGGGTGCTTGAGATATTCATTTTATATTTGAGAATATATAATGGACACTTGAGCACTAGCTCTCTGTGTGATGAATATCACAGCTGGAATCAGATAGGTATCTTAAATGGTATGGGGTGTAGCCTGGTGTCTGTCTGGTATCTGAAGGGCGGCTATTAGTGTTTTAAATGTTTGTGATTAATCCCCCTTCCTTGTGAAATAATGAATATTTTACCCTCTAGGCTTCCTCTAATAATTTATGAAGTCAAATAGCTTGAAAAGGGAAAATTCCCCTGAAAAGAGAAGAGAAATCATCACTTACTGACCCTGCATTTCCACCTGTAACATTGGTTCACAGGTAGGCATCGCTTTATTTTTGGGTGTCACAAAGCGAAAAAGTTGAGAACGTCTGATCCAGTGTGATTTGCTGGGAACACCAACCATGTAGTCCAAACTTCATAGATCTGAACTGGCTCAGGGTGTCAGATATCTTCGTGTATCCTAAATACTGTATATTCAAGTAATATACAATATCTATAAATAACTAGCAGTGCAATCAAACTGTATTTCCTCTACTCATCTCTTGGGGTGGGGAATAATCGATTCTTAGATGCATCACAATTTATTCTTGAGCGATTCTGCATCTAGGCGTGTAATCGGATTTTAAAAAACGCTACATGAACGGATGTAAAAGAGGTGCGTTTTGTTTACATTCCGGTGAACATATGAGAGATCGCTGGACAACAAGTGTGGAGGCAAACCTGCAAAGAAACCGGTAAATGTAAGTAGTTTTCACATGAGCGGGGCCATGTGCAGATAAACCCGGATGTACAGTCTATTTCCCAAATTTCTTTGGATTTTATACAATTTCTGTGTGTTTTTTATTCTTTTTACAAGGCAAGGCAAGATTATTTATATAGCACATTTCAGCAACAAGGCAATTCAAAGTGCTTTACATAAAACATTAAAAGCATCGAGACAAAGTGAAAAAGATAAAATTCATATATTGCATTAAAAGAATCAAATCAAGTAAAATAGGAAGACAAAGGAACACAACAAACACAACAAATACGCACACACACACTGTAAATATACCTATGTACTACTCCAAAAAGAGACATATTCCCTAAATTTTTACTTTTAGAATATTAACTGCTTTTCTTCATGTTGTGTTCTGTTTAATGCGACCTACAGGAGAAACCCACCAAGTCAAATTCCTTGTACATGCAAACTTGGCCAATAAAACTGATTCTGACATCTCTCTTCAATACGATACATACATGTACAATCTACAGTAGTAGTGTAAAATCTAATAGAATACATTCGGGGGGGGGCTCATCCCTCTTTTACAAACTGGATCTTTAAAGACACCGAAATAGAACGATGACCCTTGAGAAATAAGTCTGTCTGGCACCTCCTCAAGAAGTCACAAGAGTTTCAGTGATCATGGTGTACTATCCGTGCAACATCACACGCCACATGAAACAGTTGCAAGTATTGCAAGTGGAGGGCTTGAGACAACTTGCATCACTTCAAATGCAAGATAACATGGGGGAGGCTTTAGATGGCATTTCAAAAGAATATACTTCAAGACTTGTGATTTGGGGGGGGGGGGGGGGGGGGCATTCATGAAGCTTTTATAATGATTCGGAGTGGCATTTCTCCTTTTGGAAAATCTAAGATTACTTTTATAACCTTGGCAACAAAGGTTAATTAGGTTATCACAGTAATGATAACAGCCATTACCTTTAGGATAAATGGTATTCCAAATTGGAAACCATTTGTCGGAACAATTGTTTTAATAAATGAATATTATAATACATCCGCGGGCAGGAGTGTCCAAATGTAGCCGAACAACTGTAGAGGAAATACAACTGGCAGACTATGATAGTAGAAAAGCCAGTGGATTTTGGGGGTTTAAGGGAAGTCCTCACATGATTTTGAATACTAATAACATCTGGTTTGTACAGAAATTGGGTCGAAGAGAAGTCAGGGATTTTGAATTCTGAGATATGTCAATTCTAAAATTCCAAAACAGCAGCCAACTGACAGTGGCTTGACCTTTTTTTTTTTTTTCTTTTTTTTTTACAACTTGCATTGAACTGATAGCTTACTGTTCTCACTGTGCAATATTAGTTCTGCTAATTTGTTCATTTGGAGTCCAATATGGCTTCGGAATTTTGCTGAGTGGGTTTTAACGAGCCAGCAGTATTAGCCGAGCTTGATGGCGTGCTTAGCGGTCACTGAAGGGTTGAGTTTGCCGATAGTGCTGTTATACAGTGTATCACTTTTCTCAAAGCACAGAACACATTATTCACCAAGCTTATTACTGCTGTTGATCTCTTAAATACCTTTTGTTGCCAATAATCCTGGAGGGAACTGTACGCATACTTTAGCACGGACATATTGTGGCATTAGGAGTAGGAACATATAGATAGTATATAAATAGACCCTTGTGAGGGGAACAAAGCCCACATACCAACAAAGCCCCGCTCTTGACATGGTCACAAATTTTCGATTCAGGAAGCAATCTCTTCCAGGAACGGATCCAATCTGTGACCACTTGAGCAAAAGGTTACAGAATTGAAATGAGGTTAAAAATGTGAAGCTCCCTTGAACTACTTTGATGGCCGGAATGGTCGGTCAAGACTGCCATGTTTTTTTTTTTTTTCCTTCCCCTTACACTGCAGAGCCGACCGGGGGTCAATACTGTGGCATTTTGGGGCTGGAGAGCTGGAGTCAATGAAATGGAGAAAACTGTTACTTTCTTTATTTCTGATGGCAGTTGCCTTTTAGTTTTGGAGTTTAAAAAGTGTCGTTTCTGGACTCTGAAGTTGGTCAAGGATCATAAATGTCATTCCATCAATCATATGGTTCTACACAGTGGTGTGTATGTGTAGCCATGCCTAAGAGAGAACTCAGGTTGTTAGACATTCATAAAGCTTATGCCTAGAAGAGTGTACAGTGCACTAGATACCTAGTAATTGATGTATTTAAGTGGAACAACACTTGCATCTCATGCACTGTTCATTGATGCTCGACCTAGATTATCCAGACAAAAGGGCTGACAGTTTGTGAATTTCATTAAAACAGACCCACACGGGAGCCACAGAGGCAACAGAGAGATATGAATCTACAGGGATATGGGCTAGAAATGACTAACATTACATCTGTCAAAGGGACTTTATTTAATATAGCGGCACACATCCTGAAAATCAAATTGATTTCCTTCAGGAACCCTCTGAAAAAAGTGATGAATTACATTTTTCGCACCTGGGATGAATATGTAATGATCATACAGTTGGTGTAATATTATGTCCCACGAGAGAGGAGCTGGTCACTGTGGACTTTTTTGATTCTAGCCATAATGGGGCAGCTGTTTACGTGGTTCAGTTGAGCTATACAATGAAATGTGATTTCATTTTTTTCCGGGGCGAAACTTCAGCTTTTCATTTTCGGCCAACATTATTGAGTCTCGAGGAGGAATGCAGTGCCTTGGTAGCATGCAGCATTGATTCTACAAGGAAGTTATCAGGCTATACATTAGTCTACTTGTCATTTATTAGGCACACGATAATTCCCTGGTGCAGAGGCAAAAAACAACAACACCCATCGAGGATAAAATGAGGACACACCGCCTGGAGAAACACATTTTTTTTTTCGGGGAGGCAAATTTTGGCACCACACCGGAAAGTGCATTTTGGAAGCCAGGAATCTCAGCACATGGCCGAGCAATCGTTGACTCATTGGTATTGATCAACAACTCTATCAACCCCTACAGATATATTATGATCCTTCTGTGCTATGAGGCAGTAAAAGACCTTACTTTATTGCCCCTTGAAGATGTTGATGTGGAGGACAGAATCCCAAATGCGACGGGGATTTAACGGGAACGGACGAAGGAGTGAGGAATAAACGCGCCAGGGGTTACAAGCTGGATGTCGAGTCGCCTTTTCCCTTTCAGTGACAGTGAGATTCCTCTGCCGGCTAATCGAGCTGATTGGACCAGCCGGTTGGACGGTTTAGAACCAGAGGGGGGCATGCTGGGACTCGGTCAACCCCCTGCCAGGGCTTCATCAACACGATGAGACCGAGGCGACGTCACCTTCAGAGACGGAGAGAGAGAGCGTCTCGTCTACTGCATGGAGGGGTCAGAGTGCACAGCTTCCCCCCTGACGTGAGTTCATCTGTTTGAAACACAGAGAGAAAGCAGCCTTGAAAAGCCCATTTAAGAAGATGAAATACCTCTCTGAGTGGATACCCACGAAGCACAAAGTGCAGACATGCAGGCAGATAGGCTAACACAAAGCCGGAGGCAAAAAAAAAAAGGAACTAAAGATGGATGGCTTACTTTAAGTTGTAGCTATCAAAATGCAATGAGGAGCCAGTGCAGAGTGCAGACTGGCTACAAAACAACTGGGTACAGAACTGCATTCACTGCACTACCCATCACCAGTCTCCTCTGCAATAAAACAATAACAAAAAAAATAATAATTCAGAGGTTTATATTGTACATAATACACTGTCTTTCTTGATGAGAATGGTCTCTTCCATGAGGACAAAGTCCCTATCAGCATGCCACAATTGATCACCCAGTAGGTGAGTTAAGAGCATGATAAGCCATAGCCATATAACAATAAGAACAATCATCACCATCTTTATCTGTATAGCACTTTTCAAAACGGTTGCCAGGCTTTTTACAAAGGAGTAAAAAAAAAAAAAAGACAAAAAGGATAAAAACGACATTGAAAAGCAATGTAAGCAAAGCAAAAAACGTAAAAACAAAGCAAGAAGCATAAAAGCAGCACATAAAAAGGAGGTCAAGGACAATTAATACAAGGTTATTACATTAAAGCAAGTCTGTAGAATTGATTTATATTTGATAATGAACTTTGTCTTCAAATTGAATTGCATATATAATTGCAAATATACATTGTGAAATGCTATGGAACTTTAAGAATTGATTTAAATTTTTTTTTTAATGAAATAACTATTACAGTTTTTATACTATATTTTCATTATTTTCTACATAAAACGTCACCAGAATGCAGGAAATAATCTCTCCGAATGGGACTCTCAAGGTTGGCAAGTGGCTTCGCTGTCTCCCAGTAGGGTTTCCCACACTAAGTATAATGTATGGTAACACTTTACAATAAGGGTACACTAAGTTAAGGGTTAGTTAATGCTTAATAGGGGTTAATGAATGCTTAATAAGCATTAACTAACCCTTAATTAACAGTTAACTAATGTGTAATTTACTAATGGTGTTCATGTTAACTAAGGTATTAATTTATACATGATTTAATAGTTTATAAAGATGACTATTAAATAATGTACCTTAGTTAACATGAACACCATTAGTAAATGATTACCAGACACATTAGTTAACTGTTAATTAAGGGTTAGTTAATGCTTATTAAGCATTAACTAACCCTTAACTTAGTGACCCTTATTGTGAAGTGTTACCACGTCTAAAAAACATGGCCGACGTGTGAATAAGGCAAACGTTCTTGATCCTTGGTTTTCTTCTGACATGTATCTTGTCTGAGAGCTATTTAACATTCAGAAAAGGCAGCAGATGCAGGATTACATCATCAATTTGAACGCTGTCATCGCAGTTCCGTAAATGCCAACCGAAAGGCCTCGCGAAGATGGTGAACCACCCCTTTATTCTCTTTGTTAACTAGGGGTGGGCAATCCACCTTTCCATAATATGGACCTGAAGGGACCCACAGCACAGAAAGTCCTGCAGCCTGGAGTTAAACCTCAAACCCCATGACGGGCCATCATACAGTCCTACCTCATTTCAGCTTTGCCCGCTTTAATCCTGCTTTGCAACAGTGAGATATAACAGGGAAGCTTAATGAGTTACTCTATGAAAGCTCTTTAATGGATTTTCCTGGATTTTTCAAACTTTCACATTACAGCACACAACAGGAAAGGTTCTGATCTTTCATGCGCTTTGATTTCTTTCTCTTTTTTTTTGAGAGAGAGAAAGAGAGAAAAAAAAAGTCAATTTGGGCAAAAAAAAAAAAAAAAAAAAAAGTCAAAGTTTGAAAATGAGTATCAAGAGGGTGAATTAGTTCCGAAAAAAAAATATCTAATTAAAGCATATAATGAGATTTTCCTGTGAATGGTGCGAACGGAGCACTTTCATCATCGGTACGGATCACATTGTGTCTCAAGAATGCTGCATTTCAAAAGGCTTAGTTGTCATAGATGGTGGAGTACAGCCATGAGCAGACCGTATTCAAAATCTTCAAATGGAAAAGTACAGGCTGAATGATTTTACAGTTCAGTGGTTCTCACTCTCGTATGCACACTAATGAAAATCTTACATCTGAATAATATATTCATTCGTTCAACTCGGGTCCTGGTTGAGAATATGCCTCTGTAGTTTACCTTATTTTAATTACTCTTACAAATGTGAGGTTTCGCTGAATGTAATCTTGCTATAATATCACTGAGGAAGCTGTTTATGAATTAGTGATGAGTCTTAAATAACATCTTCTTTATCACTTAACGTGGTTTTCCTTGAGTGGCGTGTGAGAAGTGGCGCGCGGCCTGATGGGAGTGAAATTAAAATTGTGCGGGAAAAAAAAAAAAAACACACACACACACACACACTCTCTCTCGTAATCCTCTTGAAGTAACTACTCATGGAAGTGCGAGTTCGACTCATTTTGTCTGCTCCGCTTTCACTCGGAGACGACCCGCAAACACCGTCCACACTTCCACTCTCGATGAGCCGACTTCTGAAAAAAGTCTGGGGTGGTAAGACGATGTGATGATTTCAGTTCAGACCCTTGATAGGCTTTTCGTATTCATGGATGCATAAGCAAGTGCTCGACTCAGTAGAATTATGGTAACACTTTACAATAAAGGTAGGGTGACCACATTTTCAAACCCCCAAACCGGGACCCTTAAGTGTAACCCATAGGCGTTTTCATCAGGATGGGGGACAGTTATTTCAGTGCTTAGCACAGCTAGTGACTGCACCTTTCAGCACCA
Organism: Centroberyx affinis; assembly: GCF_046629955.1. Classification (NCBI taxonomy): domain Eukaryota; kingdom Metazoa; phylum Chordata; class Actinopteri; order Beryciformes; family Berycidae; genus Centroberyx; species Centroberyx affinis. Next base: position 84,848 of record NW_027279803.1, read on the forward strand.
TGGACAGAGCCCCAGCAAACGAAAAACAATGTTTTGTCTCCAAAAATCCACCAAAACATAGTTTATGTGGTGCATTGTTTATTTTGATTGGGTTAGGTAATAATGAGCAGGACAGAACATGATAAACGTCTATGTAAGCGCTGAAAACAAGTATAATACTGTTATTATTATTTTAATTGTGGTGAAAACCGGGACAATTTGGTAGTCAATGTTGAAAACTGGGACATTTTAGTGTTTTACAGATATTTGTCGGGACTCGGGACACCCATCTTGAAACCGGGACAATCCCGGACAAACCGGGACAATCCCGGACAAACCGGGACGTCTGGTCACCGTGCAATAAGGGTACACTAAGTTAAGGGTTAGTTAATGCTTAATAAGGGTTAGTTAATCCTTAATAAGCATTAACTAACCCTTAATTAATAGCTAACTATGTGTCTGGTACTAATGGTGTTCATGTTAACTAAGGTATTAATTTATACATTAATAGTCATCTTTATAAACTATTAAATAATGTATAAATTAATACCGTAGTTAACATGAACACCATTAGTAAATTGCATATTAGTAAGCATACTTACTAGCTTACTAAGCATTAACTAACTCTTAAGCATTAACTAACCCTTACTAAGCATTAACTAACCCTTATTAAGCATTAACTAACCCTTATTAAGCATTAACTAACCCTTATTAAGCATTAACTAACCCTTACTAAGCATGAACTAACTCTTAAGCATTAACTAACCCTTTCTAAGCATTAACTAACCCTTGTTAAGCATTAACTAACCCTTAACTTCGTGACCCTTATTGTAAAGTGTTACCAGAATTATTGTTTTGTATTGTACTTACAGTAGGGATGGGCCGATATGCTTATCTCACGATACGATTCCATACGCGATACGGGGTTCACGATTCGAAACAACCATGATACGACGTAATAAATAAAAGTTCAATGACAACAAAGTCTGACTGTGCAGAATTCTGTTTATTTCTGAGTCACAAACCTTTCTAGCGATGGCATTGGCTCACTAGAATGTAAACAACAATTTAAAAATGTCAATAGATAATATAATTTGGACTGTGATGGTCAAGCCGTCTCATTTGTGATTACTACAGCAGAATAAAATGGAGCTATTATCGCGATTCATTTTTCTGCACTACAATACATATTGTCACGTTTTTGTATTGCGATATATTGAATTTCGATATATCATCCAGTTCCTAATTTACAGTATATTTCAGTCATTGTGGATGTGTCAGTTTGAGTATCTAAAGGTCTGGAAAATAGGATTGTTATGTAGACACTTCCCTCCTGTCTCCAGTATATAATAAGGGTTCGCCAGGGTTAAAAAATAACTACTCTGATGTGGAATTTTACTCACGCACGTTTCCCGGATCACATTTGATATAAGACCTTTCCAAAAAAAAAAAAAAAAAAAAAAAAAAATGAGGTCCCTGGTCAGCCCACATCACATTACATTCCTTCACTGCACAGTAAAGCTGAACTGAATTTTCATCCTGTCTTCCCATTTCACAAGCTTAGGCCTCTGAGCCTGTTAATATGTTACGTGTCATGTATACATGTTTTTATCTTTCCTCTGTGGGACCTTTACACATACCTCAGGTTTCATATAAGAAGAGAAACAAGTGAGGAAAAGTCCCCCCCCCCCTACCAATTCTTTGTTGTACTCATGACAGTAAGAGAAGCTGAGGTGGTGGCCATTTTCAAAACGTTAGATGATGTATGAGTGCTTCATTATACCAGTGATTCTCAATTCTCAAGGGTACACTAAGTTAAGATTATTAATATACCCTTATTGTAAAGTGTTACCAATAATTTTAAATTCAGCCATTTTCATTCCAAAAAAATTTAAAAAGTTACAAGTTGTTTCTTTCTCCTTTGAAACCCAGAATGATAGTATTAATATTGCTAATAATAACAATAACGCATAGTTGTGTGGCATCTGTTCAAAATGTCAAAAATATATGATCATATTAGAATCAGTTCAGGATAATGGTTTCCCATAGACAACCAGTGTATTATCGACCAATTCTACAATCAATATGTAATCAATTAAACTGCATCAGATCCATGATATCAGAGGTGGACCAGCTCCCATTTTTAACAAAGGGACAATATCAGGCCCATATATTGCCAAACCGATATATCAGTCTAACCTCAATATACAGATTCCAGTGTCATGAGATTTATCCTACTTTATATTGCAAAGAAGGAGCAGAGGGGGAAAAGCTTACCAGAAGGAAAAACTATACTTGACAACAGTGCATAACTTAGACAGCTAGGAAAGGGCAAAGCTACATTCTCTTCTAATAAAAACAAAGAGTCAAACGACATGAAATATGAACACACGAGTCTTTTTTTTTGGGCTCTTCATGCCATGTCAGTGCGAGTAAAAGACACAAAGGCTCGTCTGAATAAACTCAAATCCGCTCCGGTGACATCGACCCCCCCCCCCCCCCCCCCCCCCCGCTCTAATACACAATTAGCCGACTCTCAATAGAGATCAGTGGAGGGATAAACATAACACATCCAAGCGAATAGACGGCCGGGCGCGTGAAAACTTCCCCGAAATGCGGTTTGACAGCTCCGGGGCCGATGTTTTCAGGAGGCGTTTATGAGTACTTGATTAGGGCGGTAAAGCCGTCATTAGGGACAGCTGTCTTTTTTTTTTATTTGGCATGTCGGGGGGGGGGGGTGAGAAGCTCAGCGGAAAGGGGGTGGGGGGGGGGCTCACATCTCTTAGGCTTGTAATCTTGGCGGAGGAACGCCTCTGAGACGTCGCGGCGTTCGTGTGTGTGTGTGTGTGTGTGTGCCGGTGTTATTTATGGCGTGTTTTTTTTTTTTTTTTTTTTTGCCGAGAGGGATACGAAGGCGACGAGATCAAGATCAAGGGAGAAGAGAAGAAACGTGGCTCTCTCTGAAGCGGTGTCACAGCGTAGGTTTCGATGAGCGTCGAGGCCTTTTTTTTTTTTTTTTTTTTTTTTTTTTTTTTAAGTTATGAAGGCGTCGTTATCAAATGACAAATTGTGGGGATGCAACTCGTCGGAGGTGTGTTGCTTTCTGCGGCCGATTGATTTTTTTTTTTTTTTTTTTTTTTTTTACACAGATAAAGAGAGAAAGAGGACTGAGAAGAAAAAAAAAACAAAAAAAAAAACGTAAGAGAACGAGTCTATCTGTCTATCTTGAGTCTATCTTAACTGGGAATGTATTGACTTTTCTTAACTATTAGCATTCCGCTGTAACCCGCTCTATCCCCACAGGCCATGAGCGGACATGTTGGAAATCGAACCGCCTCGTTTCAAAGCCAATTATCGCTTCTTTTCCCTCGGATGTGAAGGGCATTTACATAACGCTACACAGGCATTAGATCATAGTGGGTTTTTTTTAGTTATGGCCATGGGAGTTCCGGTAATTGTAATTATCACTAGGGGTCATTGTGATTATTACCGAGACGTGAAATTCTGCGTCAAATGCTGTTTTTATTTTTGAATTTTGCACTTGCAAAATAGCACCGACTGCAAAAAATTACTCAGACAAATGGAAAAAAAAACAACTTAACCCTTAACCCCCTTATATCTGACTGTGCTGAAGTGAACAAGTGACAAGTAGCAATATGAGCATTACATGAACATACCAGCACAATGCATAAACTCATGGACACTGCAGAATTGCCAGTACACACTTTGAAAGAGTCAAATCTAAATTAAAGAGGCACTTATACTTTCTAATGTGCAGCTCTGTATAGTTTTGAGTCTTTTTTTATTTATTCATTGTCTGTTGAATTTGTCTTGTGTACAAAGTGCAGTCTTGCATAAAAAGCTAAACAATGCCTTGGTTATGTTGATTGACAATGTGCAAACTATACAAATTGTCCCTCGCCTATTACTTGAGGGTCAAAAAAATGAAAGAGAAATTTCCTTTGTTGAGGATATAACAGCGTAATAGGCCTTTATAGGAAGGATTTTGTTAACTTATTATACGGAGAGAAATTTAGGAGCCACAAGCCAAAAAACTATTATTGTAACTGTCAGCTTTATATACTAGGCCTTCATACTGGCAGAATAGCCTACAGACTACAACCTATATACTGTATGTCCACTGTGGAAAATGGGAAATGACTGGGAGGGATTGAGATCTTTGATCTGACCAATAGAAGAGCAGCACACCCACACCGCTCCAAAGTCCCACACCTCATACGTTTGCTCAAAGAACTCAAACTCTATGAGTGCCTGTTTCCATATGTGTGGTGTTATTTTTTCGAAAATAATGATTTTTGAGTCTGTAATTTCTAAAACAAAAGGACCCATCTCCATTTAACTCAATGGATGCTGAAAACTTTGAAGCTCAATATCTCAGAACTATCCTGAAGGCAGAGAGAACCTTATAATTCTAAACTCACGAAATATCAAATTTAATTGACTATGACTTTGGATGCAAATCTGATGTCTTTGCCTTGCACATAGGCTTAGCCAGCAGCCAGCTGAAACTTCTCTTAAAAACAAAAAACATAGCACCAGTGTTTTTTTAATTCATGAAATAGAATTGGTTTGTGATCCTTACTTTCTTTGCATTGTAATCACTTTACAAAAGTCTTATTATAGGTCTTGCCAATAGTATAATGAGATATGATTCAATGCTTTTACATCCGCTGCATGAAAAACAAGGAACTACAATGCATTTCATCTTTCCATCACCATTTACAGAGCAAAACCCAGCCTGGGTGGTTTGTGGTTTGATGTGGAGGCAGTTTCAACTGATAATGAATTATCAAATGAAAATGGGACCCCCTCCTGTTTGGATGAGACAGTTGATGGTCCCCAGTGGGCAGGAATACTGGGAGGTGCGGGCCAGTGAGGACTATATTCATTCCAGGCACGTTACAGCAGCTCTTATGGTATGATGGGCCGTTTTAATTGCCCTGGCTGGTACCGAAGACCCCGGGGCCTTGGAGATTTTTCTCCGGCTTCTGTTTAATGTCCCATTAACGATAATGAACTTGAACTGAGTGTGTGTTCACGCCCCACAGACACTGTAACTGTAATCCTTGGGCAATGGAATCAGATTACTAGAGAGTAACTCTAATCATCCCAGGACCAATTTAAAGAAGAGCGTAAAATCCGATGGCTGTTTTTTCAGAGATTATAGTTACATTTCAAATTAGCTCATGGATTACTGATCTTAAAAGATAATCTAAATCACATTCCACCCTTGTAGACTTAATCCTGTGAAAGAGCAGAAAAAAAGTGGAGACCAACAGCGTTGTGTTAATTGTGTTCATCTGGTATTTAGGGATTAGCTACAGTGAACCATGATGGATGGTATGAGTTACCAAACTAACTTTCAGTCTAAATACAGGAGTAAATAAAGGAGCTGCTTGTGCACCCTGGGATGATCCAGGATCACCAACCCAGCACACACACACACACACACAGAAGTTCAGGTGGCACTAGACCTTCATCTGTAGGCCTTAAAGAAGCCAGCAACACAAGCCTACACTTTATTACCATGTTTGGTGTTGTTACTGTGATTGATTTGTTCCTTGTATTTACCAGCACTTTTGAACTTCGGTATGAGTACTGGATAGTGGACTGGACTTTCAGTGGGTGTCTCCCAAAACTTCAAGTACTTTCACAGTTCTTTTAAATGTAAAGTTCAAGGAACCGGCCGATACCATTGACTTGAGTAGCTTTAATAATGAATAATGTGTGCTTCAACCTCGAAATCAGATCTCACAGAGGGTCATGTTTGACTGCGGTGGACGCTCTGCCTCGTCTCATTTCTTAAACAGGAATAACATGCTTACCTCATCTTACGGCAGCAGCTAGTATTACAGTATGTATCATCCATGACCAGTGGTGGAAGAAGTACTCTGATCCTTTACTTAAGTAAAAGTACCAATACAGCAATGTAAAAATACTACATTACAAGTAAAAGTCCTGCATGAAAAATCCTACTGAAGTAAAAGTACATAAGTATTAGCAGCAAAATGGAGTTAAAGTATTAAAGTAAAAGTAGTGGTTTGGTCCCTCTGACTGATATTTTATTATATATGACATCATTAGATTATTAATACTGAAGCATCAGTGTGTAAGCAGCATGTTACTGTTGTAGCTGCTGGAGGTGGAGCTAGTTTGAACTACTTTATATACAGTTAGCTAGTTTAGTCCAGTGGTTCCCAACCTAGGGGTCGGGCCCCTCCAAAGGGTCACCGGATAAATCTGAGGGGTCGTGAGATGATTAATGGGAGAGGAAAGAAGAAAAAACAAAGTTCTGATACACAAATCTGTTTTCAGTTTTTGGACTTTTTCTCTAATCTTTGATTTTTGCTGAAATATTGGATCATTTGAACATTTATTGAAATGAAACCATGTGAGGTTCAGAGGGAAAAATCACTATTTGGTGGAGCTGTTAACAACTCATAGACATCTGAAATGTGACCCGACTACACACTGCTTTTTGTAAGACATCAAAAGCCAAAAAGGTTGGAAACCACTGGTTTCATCTTTAACAATGTGTTGTATTTTAAAAGCTTGTTATATTATCCATTGTGTCAAATCTCCATCTGAAAAGTAACTAAAGCTGTCAAATAAATGTAGTGGAGTAGAAAGTACAATATTTCCCTCTGAAATGTAGTGGAGTGGAAGTATAAAGTAGCATCAAATGGAAATACTCAAGTAAAGTACAAGTATCTCAAAATTGTACTTAAGTACAGTACTTGAGTAAATGTACTTAGTTACTTTCCACCACTGTCCATGACAAACACTATGTTCCAACAGCCACCAAATCCAATTTGCTTTTCAAATCTGATATTTAAAGGAGTAGTTCACCCAAAAATGAAAATTCTGTCACCATCTACTCACCCTCATGCCAGTTGAAACACAGGTGAAGCTTGTCCATATAGACTTCAGAAAAAATATCTGATTCGTATGGGATGCGTGAAAAAAAAAATCGGATTTGAGCTGCCTGTCTGAACATAGCAAAAACGACCCTGGCGTGGGGCAAAGCATCTCAAGGCACAGCTGGATCGTGGGAGATGTAATGACTTGCCAAGAAGGCCTGCGACTGAGCATCAACGGGGGCATTTGACCTGACTGGGGAAAGGCCCTCGGCTCACACCCCCGGCCCTCTCTACGGGGGGAGGAGGCGGTGTGTGATGCTCAGCCGTTCACCCCTCAGCGGGGACCGAGCTTCTCCACCGAGCGGCTCTGATACCTCTCCAGAACACAGCCCCGGCAGCCCCGGCAGCCCCAGCAGCCCGCCTGGCTTCACCTGCACCCTGCGGGAACTCCCGGCGAGAAGGACAGCAGAGGTGAGAGCATGACAGCCGGCGCAGTGGAACTCAAGTTCTGGGGGGGTTTTTAATATTTTGGCTTCAGGTCCTCTATGGGATGAGAAAAACTGCATGACCCTTGGGCTGATGAAAGCTTTTCAACACCCATTGGGAGCGCTGGTTAGGTCGGTTTCACAACATGTAATTAAACTAGTTGTTTTTGTAGTAGGGTCAGTGGTGGCAGTTCAACTGAATTCAAATTTGGACAGTGTTTTTAGTGGTTTATTGGTAACACTTTACCATAAGGGTACATTAATTAAGGGTTAGTTAATGCTTAACAGTGGTGGAACGTAACTAAGTACATTTACTCAAGTACTGTACTTAAGTACAATTTTGAGATACGTGCACTTTACTTGAGTATTTCCATTTGATGCTACTTTATACTTCCACTCCACTACATTTCAGAGGGAAATATTGTACTTTCTACTCCACTACATTTATTTGACAGCTTTAGTTACTTTTCAGATGGAGATTTGACACAATGGATAATATAACAAGCTTTTAAAATACAACACATTGTTAAAGATGAAACCAGTGGTTTCCAACCTTTTTGGCTTTTGACGTCTTACAAAAAGCAGTGTGTAGTCGGGTCACATTTCAGATGTCTATGAGTTGTTAACAGCTCCACCAAATAGTGATTTTTCCCTCTAAACCTCACATGGTTTCATTTCAAGAAATGTTCAAATGATCCAATATTTCAGCAAAAATCAAAGATTAGAGAAAAAGTCCAAAAACTGAAAACAGATTTGTGCATCAGAACTTAGTTTTTTCTTCTTTCCTCTCCCATTAATCATCTCATGACCCCTCAGATTTATCTGGTGACCCTTTGGAGGGGCCTGACCCCTAGGTTGGGAACCACTGGACTAAACTAGCTAACTGTATATAAAGTAGTTCAAACTAGCTCCACCTCCAGCAGCTACAACAGTAACATGCTGCTTACACACTGATGCTTCAGTATTAATAATCTAATGATGTCATATATAATAAAATATCAGTCAGAGGGACCAAACCACTACTTTTACTTTAATACTTTAACTACATTTTGCTGCTAATAGTTATGTACTTTTACTTCAGTAGGATTTTTCATGCAGGACGTTTACTTGTAATGGAGTATTTTTACATTGCTGTATTGGTACTTTTACTTAAGTAAAGGATCAGAGTACTTCTTCCACCACTGATGCTTAATAAGCATTAACTAACCCTTAATTAACAGTTAACTAATGTGTCTGGTAATCATTTACTAATGGTGTTCATGTTAACTAAGGTATTAATTTATACATTATTTAATAGTCATCTTCATAAACTATTAAATAATGTATAAATGAATACCTTAACTTGGTGTGCCCTTATTGTAAAGTGTTACCCGTTTATTACTATTTTTTATTTTTTTATTTTGAGGCGTAGTTAACTACTGCAACTACCAAAAAATAATGTGTCAGATGTTACAAAGATCCATTCATTTATTATTTTTACACCCAAGAGAAAGTTAACACTGTGATAAAGCCAGACTTGGTTTGACTCTAGTTTCTGGCAGGCAGCTTAGAAGCACAGTCAACATTCCTTCACTTTATTTATAATATAAACTGTGGTATTTTTTTTTTGTCATGTGATTATGTGACATTGCAAATCTAGATATGTTTTTTAGTTAACAAAACTATATTTTTCTTGAGGGAAGCTTTGCTGTAGTTCAGCATCTTCCAATTATAAGTAACTGGTATTTTGTAAAACTAGACTTTTTATGTAGCTTCCCCAACATTGCCCATTACATAACATAATTGCACAGTGGTCAAGTTAAAAATAAGGAAAAGTTAACATTTTGGACATAAAGTACAAGGTGTTAGGACAGCAAACAAGCAATTAAAATGGTGCTTATTTTATGTAGCTTTCAATTTGTACATGGGTTTCCCACATTATTGGATGTGCTTCAATGTGTTTACACTATGGCAATGTCCCAAAATATACATATGGCACATATTAATGATCATTAATGTGCATACCCAACCCAAACATGCATGACTGGAGTAGGCATAAGATTTCTTATCCTGAGTTTAGAACAGCGGACACTACTTCATAGCTGGCAGTTTCAAATAGCTACACAGTTGCATATAATATACACCACCCTCCACACACACACACACACACACACACACATACACACAAAGCAGGTTTGCATGCTAATGTCGATTAGCCACAGTAGTTCGTAAATGTAGCTAGCCTCTGTGTTATGCATTAGCTAACGTTAGTTCTACAGCAAGCAGGCTCTCTCAACTAATGGAACTGTATCCAATTCTGGCCACTCAGTCACTCGCGTAATTTCCGGTGTTTACTCTGTGTTTTTATACGGAGTTCCCAACCGAAAGCTAAGTGACGTAAATTCATACAAATTGCAGAAGCTAGGTGTCAAATTTCCTAAATATCTATACACATTTAAGCATACAAAACATTAAGTTACGAACATAGTCACGAACAAGAAGCGGGAAGTCTTGAATCCCACTTTGGGCGACAGTTACTTCATGTAGAGAGTCGGTATTGGCTGATAAATGGAAAAATAAGAGCTTTAGCCTGCACTTCTCACATACATCTGTAACACTGTGAAGGTACAGGAAGGGTTAATATCGATTATATGAATATAATTGGATTTGGAATTGGATTAATATCGACGCCGACACGGACTGAAGGAAGTGTCCGGAATTGGATACGAATTTTGAATCTCAAAAATAGGTGCGCTATCATCCATTTGCAGGGACTGGAAGAAAAAAAATTACAAGTTCAGGTAAAAGCGATATTAAACTTTAAAAAAGACAGATGGAGGATGGTTGATTTAAGAGAAACTTAAACGAAAACAGTACAGGATGAAATATATTGGTAATTGATTGTGATTTTCTGGTCATTTTTGGTCATGTGCTGTCCTGAATCGGATACCGTGATGCTAGCTAGCCCATGTCCGGTATAAACCTAGCCAAACACTTTGTAGGGCTGCAACTAACGATTATTTTCATTGTCGATTAATCTGTCCGTATTTTCTCGATTAATCCATTAGTTGTTTGGTCTATAAAATGTCAGAAAATGGTGAAAAATGTGGATCAGTGTTTCCCAAAGCCCAAGATGACGTCCTCAAATGTCTTGTTTTGTCCACAACCCAAAGATATTCAGTTTACTGTCATAGAGGAGGAAAGAAACCACAAAATATTCACATTTAAGAAGCTGGAATCAGAGAATTTTGACGTATTTTTCTTAAAAAATGGTCTCAAACCGATTAATCGATTATCAAAAGAGTTGGCAATTAATTTAATAGTTGACGACTAATCGATTAATCGTTGCAGCACTAATGCTTTGTTTAACAAAATAAATACATAGTTACCAACTGTTGAAAAATAGGTTGTAGTCCCAGAAGAAAGCTCTTACTTTGACACTTCCTGATCACAAACATCATCACAAACCACTCCCCTCCTCATTCTTCAATATCAGCTGATTGCTGATTCAGCCAGGTCTTTAAATACAGAGGTACCAAAAAGTACAAGGTCCTGCGTGGGCACAGCATGTTGTCTAAAAACCGGATCAAAAACTCGTCTGGTGGACATATTGGCCTTAACACTCAAACTGGTTCTCACAGGACGGTCATACAAGAGCACACATACAAAGACCAGCAGCTCCCCAGCACACCGGGGCTGAGGAGTTTCTTCCACGCTTTAAAGGTGTTTATTGCGAGATTAAAATGGCACAACAAGGCGCTGGGGGTGCCCCATAAAAGGAGCAATCAATATCAATCTCACTCAGGAAAAGATGGCTTTCGCTCCGCTCATGGCCGCAGGTGAGGAGTCCAAGTTGTTTTGGATTCGGTTTATTTGATTCAGAGGCAGCATGGTGCCTGCGTTTCATTTCATAACAGGGTTATTTCTCCAGCAAGGAAAACACAGACCTAGCTCAACGGGGAGCAGCGATGTGTCTTTTGATGGCGTGATGAATATTCCTTCTCAGTGTTTTCTCTTCTGTAGGTCTTTCCATCGCTTCAGCTAATCACACAAGCTACAGTAGGGTATGTTCCCTCGTGGCTGTGATCCTTTAATGCCTTTTAAGCTTGATTCAGGGGGGACAGAGTGATGTGGCCGACCTTGAGAGAGAGGTAGCGAAAGTTGCCAGGTCTGTCGACGCATCCGAACCCCTTCTTCTATCAGCCGTTAAAGGGATAGTTCGCTCAGCTTAAGCAGTGAATTGCAGATAGAAGAGCTGCGCAGTGTCCCAACAGCAGGAAGTGCATTGTGTGTGTGTTAATGCAGTCATTAATGCCATCATAAAGTATATGAGGGTGACTGTAGAATTGTCTGTAATTCAATAAATCTTTACCACAATAATTTTGAGACATTAGTATAGTTACCAGAAACAAATAAGACAAATAAACATTTGGCCTCTACATTGCTTTTTTACATTATCTGCCACCGGTTTGGATTTGGCGGGAAATCTGCTGTATTACCTGTTACTGTAATTGAGTAGCTTTTTGTGTAATTGTATATATATATATTATATATATATTATTTTTATTTATTTTTTTTAATCATTTTTTGAAGTCAGTAATTTTACTTAAGTATGTTTTGGGTGAGGGGGGTGTCTTGAAACTCCAAATTTCTGCACAGTCATAATAATAATAATAATAATAACTTGGATTTATATAGCGCCTTTCAAGAGACCCAAGCACGCTTTACACAGTGAGGCAGACAAAACAAATAAAACAAGAACAGAAAATAATAATAGCAATAATTGCCGGGGATGAGAGAGTTAACTAGAGGTCGTAGGCCTTGGTGAACAGGTGGGTTTTCAGGATTTTTTTTAAAAAGTGTCCAAAGACGGGGCGTTGCGGATCTCTGCCGGGAGAGAGTTCCAGAGGGTGGGGGGGGGGGGGGGGGGGCTGCCACACTGAAGGCTCTGTCCCCAAAAGATCGCAGGCTGGTGTGTGGGGGGTGGAGAGCAGACCCGTGTCTGAGGACCGCAGACTCCGGGACGGGGTATAGGGGTGGAGGAGGTCAGATAGGTACTGGGGGGGCGAGGGCATGGAGGGATTTGTAAGGTGAGGAGGAGGATTTTGTAGGAGATGCGGGACCTGACCGGGAGCCAGTGAAGGTGGATGGGGGGGGGGGTGTTCTAAGTTCTGCACATACTGGAGCCTGTCCAGGCCTTGCTATATTATACTACTTGAGCAGGATATGTTCTGCCCATACTCCCACTCCTGGTGCTCCAGTCCCCTCAGCAGGACTCCAAGTGAGGTAAGAGCAGGGCCGTGCGTAGAGTTGTTCAGGGGCAGGTGCTCAAATGAAAAAAAGGGGCATCTGCAGTGTCAACCAGTCTGTGGAATAATCTCTTGTGTTTTAGGAGTGCAGCAATGCGGTGTTGTTATCTCCCTTTACTCATCTTTTATATTTGCTTCCATCTCTTGTCTTTCTGTCTCACTGTCCTCTCTGCATTTCTGTCTGCCTGTGCTAAAATATTAAATACAATTTAAAAAATATATATATATCTTAGGAATTAATCCTCTATTATCTTATTATAGGCCTATTTCTATCATAATAGTACAAGCTGAAGACTGTAAACAAAATTTAACAATCTTAATTGGATAGATTTTAAGATAAAGTCACTAAATCTAAACTGTGGGGGGGACATCCACATGTGAGAAGCACAGAGAAAGGGGCAATGCGAATATGTATGTCTATGTAAGGTGAACTTGTATATAAACCATGTTTAGTTTACGTTGGTTATTTTCAGTATTGCTATTATTTCAATTTGTTTTGATTTATTTTTATACATATTTTCGTGTTGAATTGTTTGGATATATAAAACTCAAAAAAAACTGTCACCCCTTGTGAAGGAAACTGTCAACCTATGTTGAAATATTTTTGATGTAAAAAGGGGATGTGAGAAATAACCAAATAAAAAAGAAGTTTCAAAAAAGAAAGGGGCAATGCACTGTGCACTAGTTTTCGCTCGTATTGCTACAATTTATTAACTATTCGGAAAATGCCTAAAATAAAATAAGAAATGTATACTGGAAGGGGCATTTAGTTCAATTAACTGCACGTGCCTGTGTAAGAGGAATGAATGTTCATCTCTACTGTATCCTAACCAGGGGCAGTTGTGAGCACATCTGCACACTCCCCTCCTCTTCCTCCTGCACACCCAGGCCCAAATCGACACCGAATCATCCGCGGGTCACAATGATCGAGTAGCTGGGCTGCAGCAAATTTGTTATCCACTCCTCATAATTTAATTACGGAAGGCACGCGGGAATCATTGCGGCTAATTAGATGCGATCCACACCTAGGGGCAGAATATGACCCTTGAATTTAGAAATTAAGCACGTGAATATTTACCCCGGTGCTGCAAATCGATACCGCAGTCTCACTTCTGTGGGTTGGAGTGTGTTGGAGTGTGATTTAGGAGTTCCGTTGCTATGCGCGCGGAGGCCAATTTCACAGCAACTCTGTTTGGGACTTTGGAAATGATGCACTTTTCTTTTTTAATCACAGTGTAATTTTTGGTAATATCGCTAATGGCTTTCCAAGAGTGGGGAAAACAGATGGATTAATTGCTGAAAGCGCGGGAAGGGAGGGTATGTGTGTGTGTGTGTGTGTGTGTGAGAGAGAGGGAGAAAGAGAGAGAAAGCTTATTTGTTCCTGGATAGTTTTCCCCATTTCTCAAACAGTAATGCCAATACACACCCTCACAAACGGCAGCCCACGTGTCTTCAGGCATACTGAAAAAAAAAAGTGAAAGTGAAACCACGCACATAAATTGATGAGCAATGATCCTCTCGGCCACCCAGCAACCCCCGCCAAGCCCCGCCAATACACCCAGCTGCCCAGAAAACACACATAAACACACACACACACACCATCACCACCCCTGATTCCATGATGGTGCGACCATCTGCCCCCAGCTACAAATGGAGAGTGAGTTCTTTTTTGACCGTGAGCAAGATGCTCGGGCTAATGGGGCCCTGGCGTCTGCATTCACCTTCAGTGCCAGTTCTCATTAGAGGAAAAAACACCACACACCACGGAGCGGGCCAGGCCTGTGATCTCAGGCGCCGTGGACAGCAAGCTCGCCCACCGCGCACAGCAAATATGTGGGTCAATAATGCAACAGATAGATAGATGGAAATAGGGGAATGCAACTCGATGAGGCGATTAAAGATGCGATGCGCGGCATTATTAAACATCAATATTTTATCAGGGAATTAAAGGCGATACCTTGTTAGACTTACTGTAAACACGTTACTTTCGAACGTCTGAGCCGATCTGCCGTGTTCAGTGAGGCCAGTAAACAAACCGGGGAGTCAGTGAGCACTCGGATTATGTCATCAGTTGTAAAAGAGAATGGAGAAAAAAAAAAAGATTCGAGAAGAGATTCGTTAGACTCGGAGCTCTGGATATTTCACCAACTTGGAACCGGCTAACGGAACCCAACCCTACGAATTGGACATGCCGTTTTTACGTGTTTGTCATGTGAAAACGTTAGCTTAACAGTCGAGTTTAGGCAGGTGAAACAAACTTTATTAAACCTGCAAAAAGCCAACTTTTCTGACCACTAGAGGGTGACAAACACCTGTGGTACAAACAATGACAAGTGAAGAGGGAGGTAGGAAGTTTACTAAGTTTACTCCCTCGCTTTATCAATTCCGCCATAATGCGAAAATATTCAGGAATGTGAGGGGGTGAGAGCTGTTTTTAAACAGCGAGGCAAGTGCCAAGCTAGTTTAAAAAAAAACTTGGAAAGCTGGGAGCGTATCTATGTTCCCAGAGTCCTATGTTCCCAGAGTCCTATGTTCCCAGAGTCCTATGTTCCCAGGGTCCTATGTTCCCAGGGTCCTATGTTCCCCAGTTCTACATATGTGCTCTCCCAGGGTCCGATGTTCCCAGGGTCCTATGTTTAACCCTAACCCTAACTAACCATATTAAGCAAATACAGAGCTAGGGAACATCTTTTTCAGGTTCCCATTATGTGCTATATAGAGCTGGGGAACATAGGACCCTGGTAACATAGGACCTTGGGAACATAGGACCCTGGGAACATAGGACCCTGGGAACATAGGAATGACTCCTTGGTGGGAATGTCTCAATGAAATCTCCACATAACACATTAGTTTCAGGATTGGTTATAGAGTCTGATATCACTTATTGCAGGTTTAAGGTTAGGGTTAGCTTTTGGTCATGGTTAAATAAGAGAAGCTTGAAACTGAAAATAAAAACTTTGTCACGAGTTGGGAATTGTACCATGCATTTTAAGACAACATACCATTTCACCAGACTGCGCTAGTGCTAATGTTTCTCAAAGTGAAGACCACATTTCCCATAAACCCCGTTGCTTCCCACCCCCCCTCCCTGGGGCCAGATGTATAAAATTCTATGTAAATTCAAAACTAAAAATCTGTGTATGCACAAAACCGGGAACCCTGCTTTCGTGGTGTTCACGCATTGTTTATGAACCTGAATCATTGTGAAACTGTGTGCATGACATAAACAGCAATCACCATCAAATAAAAGAGTGAGTGAGAGGACTATTGTTGAATTTATTGCACTGGATGACCGGCCCCTCTTGGTTGAGGAACATGTGGGCTTTGGACGCTTAATGGAGCATTTGGGGCGACTGTACAACAAGGTATGTGAACACCTATTTTAAGCTGTCTTTAAACAGTTCACTCTGCTAAAAATGATAGAATTAATAATCCGCAAGCTTTCTTTATCCACCTTTTATCCGGTACATTCACTGTGGGAGGGGGAGTTGCTGGAACCACGATATCTCATTCAGCAATAAACTTTAGCTTGTGGATGATTGTTGCGTGAAGTCGTTTTAAAACTAGGCCATTTATACATCCGGTAGATTCAAGGTGTTGCCATTAAAACTTTTTTGCAGTTCTAGCTCACCTCAAGCAGATGGCAAATCGTTTGCCACAGTTTCCTGCTGATAGCCCAGCTTCCATGTGCACCTTATGCACAGGTGATGGAAGGCTTTGGGTCAGCTTGGATCCTTCTCTTTGCCACAATGCTATTCAGCTCAGCTGAATAGTCTGTATGAGAGAGTCCGCTCATGAGAGTCTGTATACACATGGTGTAAAACAGTGATTCTCAACCTTTTTCATACCAAGGACCCTAATTTAGCACACATTAGAGCCACAGGCCCCGATTTGATGAGATTTTGTCTCTCTGACCCAAATCTAAGAATATGTTTATTATTAGATATGATTTTGTCCAGAATTCCATGACTATCTGTATTGTAGCTAGAGAGATAACAGTGAAACTATGATCAAAACAGTCATTCTTCTACATCTCTGTGTTAACTTCTTGTAAATGAAATAATGATGAAGTTTAATAATTCATCAATTTGCTGGGGACCCACTGGAACCCCCTCAAGGACCCCTGGTGGTCCCCGGACCCCACGTTGAGAACCACTGGTGTAAAGCATGCGTGAAGGTATGCACAGCACATAATGGCACATTCTTTTTATTTTATAAATACTAATTTCTGTGTGGCAAGTGCTGTATGCGTTGTTTTTGTACGTACAAAACATTTATACATCTGGCCTCTGTTGTCTTTGGCTTTGTTGAAGAGGATAAACATGCTGGAAGTGATTCTTCCATCAGCCTTTCATTCCTTCCACCATCTGCCATTGCCAGAAACTCTGAAAGCTTTAGCTCTGCTTGTGCGGGAAGAACAGTGGCCACTTCCTGTTTTGTGCCCTAAAGCAATTTCCCTTTGTGTTGTAAAGCAATCCAGCAGATTTCCCGCCAAATCCGACCCGGTGGCACACAATGTAAAATGCAGTGTAGAAGCTGCCAATTTTCTGTTGACAATAATTATACTAATGTCTCAAAATTAATGTGGTAATGATTTATTAATGTTAAAATCTTACACATCGCACCTTTAACATATGCTGTTCTCTGGGACTAGGACATTTACATGTGTATGTATATATGTATGTAATATCATACTAACGAGACATTTACAGGTCATTGTAAATGCATATCATTAGTTGTCATGACTCTTTTATAACAAATCTTTTGCTGTCACTTCAGCGAATATGATTAGTTCATGGATTACTTATAACACATTGTGACATACTAATAAGAATTCCACAACTCGTAATACATTTGTCTTATAAACAAAATAAATACACTGTGTAGGTTCCAGTGGTAAATAAATAATATACCAGATTCATAATGCATTGTAGTGTATTATGACATTTTATGACACTTTGATGTCATTCTAATGCCATTAGGTTCCAATGGTAAATATATTATATCATAACCTGCTCATGCAGATTCATGATGCATTATAGGGCATTATGACATTTTCTGATGCAGCTATTAGGTAATTATGATGCACGTATAATTGAAACCAATTCAAGTCAAGTGGTTTTTTTTTTTATATGTTTATTGATTTTTCAAGTCAAGTGTTACCAAAAAAATAATATTGGATCTGGTCAGTCTGGTCAGGAATGTGAACTCTTTACTTTACTCTTTACTGAAGTGTTACTTATATGGCATTATAAGCATATTAGAAGCACATTAAGGTTTTTTTTTTTTTTTTAAGGGCATTTTAGTGAATAATACAGTAATACCCGATTCACCAATGCATGTCATAATTGTGTATTAAAAGTTTTGGATGGGATTACAATGTAGGAATAATTCATGTATACTTGCTGCCTGAATAACTGGGTTTTTGACTGCTCAGAATAATGAAAGAGGCATCGGGACAGAGATGTGTCGAAGAGGAAAGTATTGACAAGAGGAAAAAAGGCAGAAATGGCAGGAATGTCAGCCGTTTTCCATGAGCGAGGGCTGCTTTTTAAAGAAGGAGCAAGGAGAGAGTGAAGCTGAAACGACTTAAAAGGGATTTAGTTCAACAAAGTGGCTGGTCGTTTTTTTTTTTTTTTGCACAGATTAACCTATGGATTTCAGTGTCGAAGTCCACTTGCTTCTTTTCACAGACATCACAGTCTCTTTCTTAGTCTCTCACACACACACACACACACACACAAAGTTCAAGTTTGTGTTAGTCGCCGAAGCGCAAGTCCTCTTCATTTGCGTTGTCATGGTAACTCCTATCCACCACTACTTCTAAGGACTTTTCCGCTGTGTTCTTTTAGTGGATGTTGTGCTGTGTGTGCGTGAGCTTATGTGTGTGTGTGTGTGCGTGCCAATGCTCATGATACTATGTATTATTACTGCACCACATGCTGCTGGGTAATCCTGGCCAGAGGTACTTTGGCTGCTCTCGGTGCTAGGCAAAATTTGCACTTTGGTTAAAACCAAGGTCTGAAATTAACTTCGTTCTCTCAGTCAGCCACTGTGGTAGGTAGATGGAAATTTCTCCAACTTTTTTTACCCACTACTTCTGAAAACCATGCAGAGAACATTCGAATTAAACACGGACCCATCTAACATCATTTTATTGCATTTTATTTGTGTTCTAAGCTTTTATGCAACAGCCACAGCCAGCCAGTACCTTTTCTGCTTCTTGGCTTTTTTTGGTTTTTGGTGGTTTCATTATTCCTGGAAAATGTCGCCATATATTGTCACTGGTGGCAGTTTACAATACAATTTTAAGCAGATCGAACATGATTTATAGTAAGGTTAGACTGATATATCTGTTTGCTGGTACTGTATATGGGGCCGATATTGTCCTTTGATGAAAAATCACATCAGTCAGTGTGATCTACCTCTACCTCTGATATGATGGATATAATGCAGTTTGAATGATTACATATTTATTGTAGAAATAATCAATACTACCGTGGTTGCAAATATGTTTTAATATTATTATTATTATTATTAGTTGTAGTAGTAGTAGTAGCAGTAGTAGTAGTAGCAGCAGCAGCAGTAGTGGTAGTGCTAGTAATAGTAGTAGTATCCTGGGTTTTAGTGTCCCACTGTGTATATTTTAAACCAAACACTATTGTGATGCTCACGTATTTCAGATGAATTGTCAGCTGCCATGTGAGTACTTAATAAACTGAACCTAACCCTAACCAGATGCTTTTCCATCCAGACAAGAATCAAAATCAAAAATTTTGGGTTTAAAAAAAATGTCAATATCATGGACAAATTTAAATATATTGATTGATATTGCACTATATATTGGCTATCGGCTTGCCTGGGTCCAGACCTTTGAATCCACCCACTCCACTGAGTTGACTGATTCTGGTCTGGCATCGTGACATGAAACAGCGGTTTCTCTCGGTTGAAAAATGATCGGTCCAATCAGCGCCAGGGGGGACTAACGATTAGCCAATCAGAGCCAGGGGCGGGACTAACGCCGTTGTCAAGCTGTTGTCAAGCTGTGCCAAGGAGGAGTAATAACAACAATGGCGACCGCTATAGACAAGATAGACGCTGCTATCCAGGCTGTTCTAAATCCATTAAAAGTACAAATTACTTTGAAATCCAAACAGCACTCTGCTTTGAAGGCATTTATTCAAAGGGGAGATGTTTTTTTTCGCATCAGTGTCGACTTAGATTCAGGCGGATATGTTGGTCTCTAGTGATTGGTTAGGGAAATCGGTTAGAGTGGAGGCAATGTCATGACTGAAGATGGAAATGGAGTGGAACGAGTTGACAGTTCTGTCTGATATCAGGCAAGCTATCGGCAGCTTTAAACCAAAAATATTGGTATGGGTATTGCCCTTCAAAACCCCAATATAGAATGTTTGGTTGGTCTGTGTTAAAATTACACACAATTCACATTATCATTTTTGATTTATGTATAAAGCTGATGCGAATCACTCTTTTATTTTTATATTTTTTTGAGAATTAGTATTTTTATCACCATCACTTTTTTGTCAGTGTGGTTAAAAAGCTCCATCTGGGCCCCAAGCTGCTGACTCCCACTAGGAGCCAGCATTATTAGCACCTTTTAGACAATCCCACCCATGAGAATAAAGGAAAGAGGTAGTCCTGCCCACCTGCTCCCATCTGCTTCATGACATTATTACACCCTATCAGTCGAAGCTGAAAGCTATACCGGATCGCGAAATTAAGCACTTCACCCAAAAGATTTTTCGAGTCGAACAAAGTGCTCCTGCCAGAAAACAGCCTCGCTGCATCTACTCTCTGTGCGTGGAGGGGCTTTTTGTGCTTTAAGTGGCGGTCAAAGGGGGGGGGTTTCCATCTTCAGCCAGATTCAGAGGCGTGGGGGAGGAGTAGGTGGAGGATGATGGATACCTTGGATAAAAGTGTCCACTTTGTCCAATCAGATCATTTTGCACTCTGCCCATGAGTACATGTAGGCAGGGCCCTTAAAAAGGTCCTTTTCTGCATATTCCATATCATTTCTGCTGAAGGGTCCTCAAGAGAGAGTCTTGTATAATGCCTTGTATAACACCATTAATAAACTGAAATAGTGGGGTATGAAATCAACACAAGATTTTTTAATACTAGCTGAGTTTTTTGTGGTTGCAACCATCACACATTTGTCATAAACCAAACTCCTTCACAGCTTCTCAACTACTAGTAGTAGCAGCTTTCTGCTTGGTGACAAGCAAGCCAAATTAAACACCCAGTAATACAGAAAATAATAGCTGCTCCGAAAATGCAAGAAGCCTTTATTATCATTTTTGTGGCAACTGAACACAATAGGCAGTGTATTATGGTGGATTTCACAGCTGTGATGATCTACAACACTTATCATTTATGAGTTTTGCTTGTGACAAATCACAGCTGAGACTGCATGCTCTTTAATAAAGTCTCATTTATCAAATAGCTGCACAGACGTGTGTACAGTACAGCTTCATAAAATTTAGTGAAATCAGCACACAATGTGAAATGCAGATCATAAGTTTTCGACACAAATTATGTGAAGATTGCTTTCCTCCACCATGAAACGGATTATGTGACATTAGCATGAATAGGACACGACATTTTCACCTGTTTGTCACGTGAAAAGGTTAGCTAATGGTTACGTTTAGGCAACAATTTGGTTAAGATAAGGTTATGGTTTTGGTCATGGATAAAGGCATACTGAGCAGGATTTTCCCCCTTGAAATACCATAAACTCATCTAAAAATGATCCTTCTCAATCATTACTTATGGTCCATTGGCAGTGTGTGACAGTGTGTGTGTCTGCAGAGAGCCTGTCTTCTGTCTGGATTTTCTTATTTTTGAATGTTCGGGACGTTTCTGAGCAGCAGGACTGTAGGCCTACACCTGCAGCCAAAACCACTGCTGAATCCTTTTCTATCTAAAAACCACGCTGGCTACGGTAGCGGTCCTGAACTCTAAAACAGAGTAACTGGAATTCTGGTGAGAGCTAGTGTGTGTTTTTAGAGTAGCTTTGTTGTAGTAGAAAAGCTGATACCTAGCTAGCTAACCGGCACCTACCTGTCCAAAAGAAAACAGGTCAACTGTGTGTCGCTCTTCATTCAGTCTAGTCTAGTTTTAGTTTATTTATATAGCCCTTTATCACAGTCAAGTCTCAAAGGGGTTTACATACCACTATACACGTCATATACCATACTACATCATATACACAAACACACTCTATGGGCAATTTAGAGTCTTCAGTCCACCTGACCTGCATGTCTTTGGACTGTGGGAGGAAACCAGAGCACCTAGAGAAAACCCACATGAACACAGGGAGAACTTGCAAACTCCACACAGAAAGGACCGAGAGGAGATTCAAACCCATGACCTTCTTGCTGTGAGGCGACAGTACTAGCCCCTGAGCCAGCGTGCCATCCCATCCTCTGCTTCAATACTCTCCGATGGGTGAAAGCCAACCCCGGATTCCCTCTCGTTTTGGGATTCGCCTCGCCTACTTGCACTTTGTACCGTTCTGGCCAATCTCGGAACCCATCGTCTATCGGTCTGACGATGATTAGACTCTGGGGGAGACGGCCAATATTTGGGGGTTTCCGGTGTAGCCAGCGGACATCCGGGCCAAGACTTCCTCTTTCGTGCACCGGTCATTGTTTACAGTCCGATTAGCAACTTGAGACGCGACGAGTCGAACGTTTCTCCACACAATACGCAAACATCGCTACTTTTTGTAGGTGTTTTAGGTCCAGACGACATTTCGGCTAATCTCTATAAACAGATATCTGCATATGAGACGTCGTCTCTCAACTCCAACTCCATTCTCGCGTCTCAAGTTGTCAAGTAGTGTCAAACTACTTCCTGCTTCTCATCGTGTCTCCTTCACATAATCCTTTCATGGTAGGTAAACGCATTTCTCTCACTTTTCGTGCTTACGTATTTGTATTTTAAGCCATCGCCCATGAGATATATATATTGTAATTCTTGACCTAAGCTTATCATTACCTCCGCCAAGGAGGTTATGTTTTCGGTGCCGTTTGTTTGTTTGTCTGTTAGCAGGATTACAGAAAAACTACTGACCCGATTTTCATGAAACTTCTCGGAAGGGTGTAGCTTGGGCCAAGGAAGAACCCATGAAATTTTGGAGCGGATCCGGATCCGACTCACGAACAAGCAATAATAGCACGAACGTTGGCGGAGGTCTGCGCTCTCCGAGTGCCCTTCTAGTTTTGTCTAATTTAAAGTAATACGCATTCACTCGAATGAGTATATCTTTGAATTGCTGCGTTTGTTTTATCATTAGGCTCATTGGACAAATCAATTAATTAGGATCCTAAGTTTGAGGTTTGAATAAATCAGGGTCAAGGGTAATTGGAGTCCCATAAGGTTTCCCACCCCGTCGTGAGTCAGGTAATCCATTCAAATTAAGCCAATGGACCCCAACTCCGAGGGGCCAAGTCCGAAGTTATTAACACAATGTTCTGTTCTCACGCCTCTGCTCCGGCATTGACTAGTCCATGTGCTGCTGATGCGAGTAATGATAAAATGTCTGGAGAGAGGTGTGCAAAGTCCAGGCCGGGCAATTATTTTGGCATTAATTTCTTCCACAATACAGAGCTTGTTGTGATTTGTAGTCGCTGACAGCTCATCATTAAGCAAACCCCAGATAATCCATCCTTCGCCCGTGCGGTGGGGGAGAGGCGTTCTCCGCGCGAGGCTTTTTCACTTTCACGGTACAACCAGCAGCCACTGAAAAAAACGGCGTCTTAACTCTTAGAGCATACAAGCAAATGTGACATGTAGTTGTTACATTAAACCACGGCGAAGCAGGGATTGAAAAAGCATCCCCCCCTTCGGTTACATCCTCCGTCTCCCTCTCGACGTCCCCCCCCCCCCCCCCCCCCCCCCTCCCCTCTCCAACAGATATACACTGACACCCGCAAAGAAAGGAATAAAAAGAAGTCAATGCCAGAGGGCCGCGCGAAACAAAAGCGCCCCGGTTGTCGGAATCAATATTGGCATGTATGACAAAGACGGAGGGTCTCCAAAGAAAACTGCTAGATTGAATACGGCGCTGGAAATGACAAGTGACAAGCGAGCCGCTGTCTGAGGCTGACAGACGAGCTAACGACCAGAGACCTCCATGACAGATGCTCTCCAACACGTCAAGGAAAGAGAGGACGCCGGGGACCGAGACGACAGCACCCACAACCACATTAATTCTCTCCTAAAAAACAAAGGGCCGGCCTCCGAGAAAGGAAACTCTCCATTTTCCCCCCTCTGACACTGCATTCAGAGAACAAAGAGTGCTTTCATCTATGTTGAACCACTTTTTTTTTATTTTATATATATATATATATACATATATATATACAAAACATCAAGGTCCTTCGATTTTTTTTTTTTTTACTCATTTTATTTCAGATTTTTGTCACACTACAGTGCATAAATTCTTCTAAGGGTTTATAATGCACTCATAATGTCTTATGGTCATGTTAAGAATTAATAACACTTACTATGTGTCTTATGAGAAGTTATCAGAGGTTGTCAGACAAACTTCCAGATAACATTTATAGGATGATTATTTGTATAATTCATTATACATTATATTTGTAATGTTTTATGAGTGCATCAACAAGCATTACGTGTTCTTATAAACATGGTCATAAGGCATTATGAGTGCATTATAATTCCTTGTGACGGCCCTTACAATGCAATATAAATATGGTACTCAGAGAAACACAGATTTATTTTTGCTGCACAGTCATATTTAATGAAAAAAAAAAAACACCCTGAAGCTAGAATACAAAGATAAATAAGCAATCAAGTTTAGTGAGTAGTCATTCTCATCCAAAACAAGCCAAGGAATACATTTTATTGTAAGCCACAGCTTTTTTCTGACATGGTGATGGCTGCCACCTCCACGCATTGGGACCCCTCCATAGGTGTCCATGCGAAACAGAAAGACAAATAAATGAAGTAGGGAGAAGAATTAATGTACCTGTTAGGCTCACACTATTCAGACATATATTGAAATTCATGGCCGCTAGGAACACTGCATTTGTGAAGTTTTGTTTTTGATGATGTGATACTAACCAAACCGTCATGTCAAACAGGCACTAGACCCCCTGCAGTTCGCGTACCAGGGACACATTGGAGTGGACGATGCTGTCCTCTACATCAGTGGTTCTCAACATGGGGTCCGGGGACCACCAGGGGTCCTTGAGGGCATTCCAGGGGGTCCCCAGCAAATCGATGAATTGTTAAACTTATTTTGTCATTTTAGAATGACTATTTTGATCATAGTTTCTCTGTTATCTCTCTACCTACAGTGCAGATAGTCATGGAATT
This sequence comes from Centroberyx affinis, assembly GCF_046629955.1. Classification (NCBI taxonomy): domain Eukaryota; kingdom Metazoa; phylum Chordata; class Actinopteri; order Beryciformes; family Berycidae; genus Centroberyx; species Centroberyx affinis. Next base: position 109,847 of record NW_027279803.1, read on the forward strand.
CTGGACAAAATCATATCTGACAATAAAAATATTCTCAGATTTGGGACCGAGAGACAAAATCTCATCAAATGGGGGGTCCGTGGCCCTAATGTGGACTAAATTAGGGGTCCTTGATATGAAAAAGGTTGAGAACCACTGCTCTACATGCTCCACCGGGCCTACTCTCACCTGGATAAGACATAATCCTCACATAACCAGGCGGTTATGTGAGGATTATGTTTTTTGATTTTTCGAGCGCGTTTAACACCATCCGACCCCCCCCCTCTACTTAGAGACAAACTCGAGGGGATGGGGCTGGATCCCTCCTTTGTTTCCTGGAGCACAGATTACCTGACAGGATGACCATTTATAGGATTTTTGTCTCTGGAACAGCAGTGAGCAGCACTGGGGCTCCACAGGGGACTGCTTTGGCTCCCTTCCTGTTCACATTGTACACAGCGGACTTTAAGTACAACTCTTGAGTCCTGCCACATACAGAAATACTCGGATGATACTGCTATTGTGGCGTGTATCAGGAATGGGCAGGAAGGGGAGTACAGGAACCTGACGAAGACCTTCAGCGACTGGAGCGATAAGAACTGCCTCCTATTGAACACCTCCAAGACCAGGGAGATGGTGGTGGATTTTCGCAGGTCTAAGCCCCCCTCTTCAGCCAGTCAACATTCGAGGGGTGGACTTTGAGGTGGTGCACACTTAGAAATACTTAGGTGTGCATCTGGACAACAAGCTGGACTGGTCCCTGAACACAGATGCCTTCTACCGAAAGGGGCAGAACCGGCTCTTTTTGACGTCTGCACATGTTTTATCAGTCGGTGGTGGCAAGTGTCCTCTTTTACGCTGCGGTCCGCTGGGGAGGCAGCATGAAAGACAAGGACACTAGGCGGCTGGACAAGCTGGTGACAAAGGCTGGCTCGGTGCTTGGCGGGAGGCTGGACTCACTGGGGACTGTGGTGGAAAGATGCGAGACTGTCCTCCCCCAAAAAACGAGCCCATACGTTGTTTGTACAAGCAGCTTATTACGACCTATAGTTACGTTTTAAAGTTAAGCGACCTCTAGCGGTTTACTGTGTAAATAACGACAATGTGCTGCGTTGGTCTGCGTCCACGTGAATGTCAAGTTTCTCTCTCAACATTGAAATAGCACGGTGGAAAGTAAGGGTGTTGTGGTCGGGGATGGTGGATGGGCGTACACGTTTGCCTTCCCAGCGTTTCCAAAGGACATACAACTGTGAGTCACATTTAAATTTTTTTTTATTTAACCATGACCAAACCATTTTCCTAACCTTAACCAAGTTGTTTTAGTTGCCTAAACTTTACCATAACCTTAACCAAACTTGTTTTACTTGCCTAAATTTAACCAAAGTAGTTTTAATTGCCTAAATGTAACCATTAACCAACCTTTAGGACGTAATTCAATTTGTGGCGGAGGAACGTTTTCAAATTCGTCGAGGTCGTGTTCATTTCACGGATTTTTGTGGGATCACGTTGGAAACGCTTGTTGCCATCTCCAACAACAAACGACGTATGTGGTCGTATGGTTTGGAGGACTTGTTGAAAGATGCACACGGAGTAAGGTGCAGGCCATCCTGGACAATGTCAGTCATCCCCTCCACAACACCCGGGCAGGCCGGAGAAGCAGCTGCAGCAGACGGCTCATCTCACTGTGCTGCAGGACTGAACGGCTCAGGAGATCCTTTGTCCCCAGAGCCATCAGGCTTTACAACACCTCAGTCCATGGCAGGGGCTCATGACCTTGGCTGCTGGACTCTATGAAATAATACTACTGGACTCTGTGCAATAATCCTCAAGGACTATGTGGTACTTTTTATTGGCACCTTTTATTCATTTATTTATTCATTGATATGACTCTTTGCTTTTAAGTAATTTTGGCTTTTAACCCTGTGCATGCTGCATTACCTTCTTTTATTGTGTACTGTCTCTAATCTACTGTACTGTTGTTTGCACTTGCCATATGTCTCTACTTGTTGTATCTTACCTATTTAATCAATGTTTAGACTGATGGAAAAAATGTCTTAGGACCATTTAGTAGTACTTTTTAGGGTCTTAGGTTAGTCTTAGGTGTTTTGTAGGTTGTATGTGTTACGGTATAATACATGTACTTTTTCAAATCTAGACCTGTTAGTAAACATATATTTTAAATACTATCTGCTTAGTGTCTGGGCCCCTATTCTCAAGCTTCAGATAGCTTATCAGGGTGTCCCATTTCACAAATCTCCATTATGTCTCATATGATTGTACTTGTATTTTAACTGACTTGTGAATAAACTGAACTGAAATCTGTAGTTATATGTTAATACAGATTGTGTGAGCTACTGGACACCTGAATTTCCCCAAGAGGATGAATAAAGTATCTATCTATCATTACAATAATCTATACAGTTCTACTCAAGGCAGAAAGTTGCAGCAGTTACTATTATGCAATTTTGTGCATTTTTACATTATTTGGTATGACTTCTGGCACCTCCAGTATGATCTTTTTAGGCATCCAAGTACTATTACTGCCAGAACCCAATTATTGATGGTGTTTTTATCATGATGTACCCTCCAAAACAAATTAGGCCATATGTCAAATACTGATAACTTGGCAGGTATTGTGATATTTTGTCCGTTGACCTTGTTACCCCCAAATAGAGCTTTTCACAGAAACACTGCATATGTCACTATATTCTTATTAACTTGAATCTTAAATTAATAAAATTGAAGATCTTCTAATATACTCATGACATTTAAATAGATTTTTTAAAGCGACAACAAAAAGTCAGCTTAAAATGTCATCCATTAATATTTATAATAGTCATATTTTTTTATACAATGGCCTGGATGAATACTTCTATTACTACTTCTATTCTGATTGGCTGGGAGGGGTTCTTATCACAGTTCTAAATGAATGCACCATGATTTTTCTGCTTGATTTTCTGTTTAATTTTACAGACTATAGCTAGCGGAAGTGTCTTACTTTGGTTTGTGTGTTGGCTCTGTTGGGTTTTCAAAAGAGTTTGGGTGTGATTGACAGAAGGTGGGTCCTAACATAACTGCAAAGAACGGTTATAGCTACTGGCTCAAACTTTTATTTCGGAGAGGAAAACGTGGAAATCAGAGAAGCAGAAGTGGAGCTGCTACTTGATCCCTTAGACTTCCAGCAATTGAGCTAAACTATGGACCCTCATGTGGTCAACAATACGGCTGGTGTCACGGAAAAAACTGTCCCCTGTCTTAATGGTGCACCTTCAAAGCTTGCCGTGTACAGTGGGGGATGTGCTAATGAAGACCGACAGTTCCTTCTGATTGGCGATTCCCTGATCAGATTTGTTGAACTTCCCCATGGTATAACTTACTGTCTATCTGGTGCCACAATTCTGGACATAGTTGAATTGATTCCAGCTCTCACTGACCTCCTGGTACAAATGACATCTGGCTCAAGCAGTCAATCAAGATCCAGCAGGACTTTGAGATACTAGTAGAGACTACTGCGAGCCTGGAAAACATTTTAGGCTTTAAGCTCTAAGTGGAGTCTCTAAGCTCTCCCATGTTTTCTTTTCTCTTAAAAAATAGAGGTACACTAGATTCATACAGTATTTCACAACTAAATTCACAAATGATAAGTATCATAACCATACCTTTAAAAAATGTTCTTGCAAAGTTTATAATATGTTTTTATTTTATAATTTTGTTTAGTTGACTTTTTTTGCATTCAGTTCCACATGCATATGACAACAAACAGTCTGTCTTCCATCATGACTAAGTTAAATGCTTGGTCAGTTGAAACGAGAGCACCATGGGAGAGAAATTGGGGGGGGGGGGAGGAAGGGGGGAAATGAAAATACTGCAATAAAAATCCAGATGTGCCTAAGAGTGGTGAGTCAGCATTTAGCTACCTTGGACCTACACTGTGGAACTCCCTCCCAGATTAAGTTAAGAGCCATTGATACACTCAGCACTTTCAAGAAACATCTTAAAACACATCTGTTTTACCATTGCTTTTAATTAGGTGGTGGTAAATTGGTTTATGTATTTAGTATTTTTTTCTTTTACTTCTCTGTATTTAAATTTGATCCTTTCTATCCTTTTATCCTTTTTACTATTGTTTTACTCCTTTTATTTCTGTGAAGCACTTTGTAAACAGTCTTGTTAAAAGGTGCTATACAAATAAAGTTCTTCTTCTTCTTCTTCTTCTTCTTCTTCTTCTTATTCCTTCAAAGTGCACAAAAAGCCATTCACGAGTTTGTCTGACTCTGGGTAGGCAAAATAGCCAAATTCCCCTCTAAAAACAAACTATCCCCTTCAACTTGAATTGATCATCCCCGTCCCATGATGCACTTCTTTCCTAGTGGACAGCATCTCATCCATCCTGAAAATGCACCACAGAACACGGTACCACTGGTCACCAAATGATTTCAAAAGCACAAGAATGATTTAAGCAGTAGAATAGAAGTAGAATATAGGCATTTGGATACCAACAGACATGAGGATTTATTTGTAGGTGAGTTGGTGGAATCATCATTACAGAGATGTCAAATACTGGAGGGCGTTTGGTCACCAACACTTTTCACAACAGCTTAATTGTGCCATATCAATAGAGTAATGTTTTGTTGATGGAGGTGGTACACACAAACTCCATTGCCATTTCAGATCTCCAATCTCCAATAAAAACTCAATTACGTGTCAGGTCTGGAGACTGAGAGGACCGTGGCTTATGATTAATATCAGTATCACGCTTTTCAATCCATTGACTGAGCAAATTATGCAAGTGAAGTCCAATATTCTCCTTCAAGCACTATTACTTTATGCAAATGCTAGTTTTTTTTTCTGGGGAGTTTTCAGTGTTTAGGCAAATGGCCTACCCATAAACATAACAATTATGAATCAAATATGTGTAATTCTAAGAAATATCCATTGACAGTTTTCATTAGACTAAAATTGGCATTGTGGTACTTCAGAACTACACACTGAACTACAACTCTTTGGTCCATTTGACAGTGTGTGTGTGTGTGTGTGTGTGTGCAGTCACATCAAGTAAACTTACAGACAGGCTATTGTATATTCATGTGGATGGAACTGAGCTTAAATGAAAAATAGGAATTTTATCTACTGACAACACCAAGCACGCACATACTAGAGCTGAATTAAGGTCTTGCATTTACAGTTAAATTTTTTTTTTTTTTTTTTTTGCAGGACTGGATGCAGCAGACTGCCAGTTGCATACAGTAGCTTCTGAAAAACCCCCTTTTCCCAACACCATCTCTCACTTTGATTACCATACCTGCCACATAAGTAGTGATCTCATTCTGCAAATACTGTTTTTTACGTGTGGCGACTTTTAATTTCCCTCTCTCGCACAGTTTTAAAGTGGAGAGCTTGTAAACCGCTGAAATGAAATGTCTGCACACAGAACTGTGGAGTGGCAATCACATTCAAGTAGCTAAATAGTCTTCAACCTCAGCAAACCTTGATTTCCATCCAATTCCCAAGTGGCAACACAACAATTTCAGCTCAAGGAGGACTATTTTATCTTGAGTGGGCACATTATGAGAAAAACAGCCAAAAGAAAAACAATTGTGGGATTACTCAAAGCAGTGATTTTGGAGATGTGTTATTGAATATTCAATATTTAAGATTAAAATGGGCTGTTTGTTGAGTTAGCCAACACATTAAAAACAAATCACACGTATATATATATCTGACCAAATATTAAGACAGAAGCACACAAAGCGCTTTGCTCATACACAACCAATTTAATGTATAAAAAAATATATATTATTGTACAGCCAAATAGCAACAGGTTTAAGGGGATGTTCTGTCTAACACTGTGTAGAACTGTTTTCTAAAGCCTACTCAATCCCTCTGTAGAACATATTGAGTTTACAGCAATGTAATGGGGTTAGGGTGAGGCTACATCAAGGCAGGATACAGGGATAATGACATCCTACAGGGCACTTAAATATTTCATAGTGTGGGGAGAGACTATGCCACTTTAGTAAACATTATACATGGCGGCTTTTACAAATTCATAAACTTCTGGCCAACTGAATTAGGTGAGGTCGCTCTCCAGGAAAAAAAAAGGAGGGATTTTTTTCCCCCCACTCAATGCAAAGATGGAGGTCAGAGAAATGGCACATAGAAAATTCACTTAGTATGCTGATTTATTGCCGCCCTTTCAGGCAGGCCCTTTAACAGCCTTCGTTTCCCCCATAAAGGAATTCAATTCCTGGGCAGAGAGGCGCTGGGGGCCTGCAATAATCATGCTGCTTCGGAACCCCTTAAGCTCATGTTATGATGAAGGCAAACTGTCAAGTGCTAAATAGAAAAACATTATGGTCTCTCTTTTTGGGGAAATGCACCTGTCATTCTATATAGGTTGCATGCATATCCCGGGAACAGGCCAGAAACATTATCTGTCACTTTTACTCTCCCAGCACATATCTCTTAAAAGGTGGAGAAATAAAGCACTGCATCGCAACGCGGCCACGGGTCACAGCTTCTGGCTAGCATGGAATGTGTTCTCTTCGCTTTCCGCACACCCCTCTCCCCCCCCCTCCAGCCACTGGGGGAAAAAACGGGCCTGAGCACAACCCATGATTACAAGGATTAGATTGGCTTCAAACTAGAGGTGCCCGACTGCTTAAATCTGAAGGGCAACTCTCACGCAATTTGAAATCACACCGGACGGCCTTTCCCGCGGCAAACCCGAGAAGACCGAGGCAAAGGGAAGGAGGAAGGGGCGATAGAGGAAGAGACAAGAGAAGAGAGAAAAAAAATTTTTTGGCATCGCATCGGAAGGATTTTTTTTTGCTGTGAGCACAGCCAAGTCAACTGTGAATAATATTTGGAACTGCAGGATACACAGCATTTGGAGAGCAGCCGAGAGCCCTGAAACACAAGCCCTGCACCGCTAGTCCCTGATGAACTTTAAAAAAAAAAAAAAAAAAAACAACACACTGGGATAGTCAATGGTGCATTTCAGCCCATAATTAGGGCAAAGCACACTCCTCTAATTAAACAAATTTACCCAGCATTAATTTGAGAGGATCATTACGGCTCTGCTGAGAATCTTCATCAAAAAGTCGACTGAAATGCCTTACACAGTATGCGTTCTAAATGGTGACAAATGATTTAAGTCTTTTTTTTTTTTTTTTTTCTTCCCCCAAGCCAAGCCTATTTGAACCGGGTCTCCGCTGCTTCTATGCGGTTCTCCAGCATTATTTATAATTAAGCCTTAGGCCAGCCAGAAATATCCCATCATGCGTAACAAAACTGAACCGGAGCCTTTGTCGGAAAAATGTCTATTCCCCAACATCGATTTAAATACACGAAATCAGCAAAACAGCAATTAAGGGGGGGGCAGAGCTGTCATCAGGATATGCTTCCAGATCTTTCCTGGTGTTTTAATGACTCTGCCCACACAGTGATTTCTCAGCATGGCACGCAGTGTAATCAGGTCCATTAGCAGAGCTCACCTGTTTCCATCGCCATGCCAGAGCAAATTATGTCTCCGAGAAAGCCAGGGGCTGGCCTCCTGTGCCAGGGGAACAAGGACGGGAGAGAGCATGCGTTGCTGTGCCAGAGGGGATAGGTAAAAATATATATATATATCTATACATCCCTCAAATTTGTCTTGCATGGTTCTTGCATCATAACAAAATAATACTAATATTCATTCTCAGCGTCCTTGACAAATGAAAAGTTGGACCTGGAGACATCAGAAGAACATGCAAGAGATAGAGATAGATTAATGATGGGCCTTGCTTCTAGACGCTCAGCTCATTAGTAAGGAAAAAGCTTTGTTGGTATGCAATAAGAGGCACGACTAAGTATTCATATGGGGGACTAGGTTCTCTGGTTTTCCCATCTTGCTTTCTTCGCCTCTACAGAATGGTATGCGTGGTATGTGGGAGGGAAGAAACAGCTATTGCATAAATCTATGACTCCAATGCTAAATCATGAAATTGTGAATCTTATACATTATGCACTGTATCATCTTTTTTTACTGTGATGTTACCTTGTGCTGGGCCAACTCAGCATTATGTTCCCCCTCTCTCTCTCTCTCCTTTCTCTCTTAATCCAAAATCCTCTTATATGGTGCATGCATGCACAATACTGGACACATATGCAACAATCATAAAACCTAAAGCTTAAAATGTGTATTTATGACAAAACAGATATGGGTTTATGAAGGCCGATATTTTTTGATTGAAACTCCCAATAGTCCCAATAGTCAATATTTTGTGCCGGTATTATAATGAATTCAGGTTAAGGGCTTCCTATTGACCAGTGTAGTATTGATAAATTACATGATAGATATATAATCAAACAAACGGCACCATATCCATCATATCAGAGTATGATGACAATGACTTCTGATATTTTAGATATTTTAATAAATGGCCAATATCGGTCCGATATATCAGTCTAACCCTAATAATAATACTTATCAAGACAGAGATAGAAGGTGAATAAAAATTTGAGCAATAAATAATACCATGAATGATAAAAGAAGAAAAAAGAAGAAAAAACTAAAAAGGCAAACACAATGAAACAATAGTTTTAATGTAAAAAAGGCGGTAGCAATTTTGAAAAAACGCTATGTGTGAGCGCTACACCTCAGCTGTCTTAACGGAATTTAATAATTTCTGTGCTATTTCTGTCTGGAAACTAATAATTTCATCACTTACACGTCGATTGATTTTATTTTTAGCTAATGTCAGCCTGTTAGCTAGCTAACCATCTGGTCAGCTATCACTGCCTTGTTGTTAACACATCTGATTTACACACTATCCTATCTTGTAGCAGCCAGTGCTAGCGTTAACGATTAATCGATCAATTGATTAGTTGTCAACTATTAAATTAATCGCCACCTATTTTGATAATCGATTAATCGGTTTGAGTAATTTTTTTTATAAAAATAAGTCAAAATTCTCTGATTCCAGCTTCTTAAATGTGAATATTTTCTGGTTTCTTTACTCCTCTATGACAGTAAACTGAATATCTTTGGGTTGTGGACAAAACAAGACATTTGAGGACGTCATCTTGGGCTTTGGGAAACACTGATCCACATTTTTCACCATTTTCTGACATTTTATAGACCAAACAACTAATCGATTAATCGAGAAAATAATCGATAGATTAATCGACAATGAAAATAATCGTTAGTTGCAGCCCTAGTTGCTAGCAGTTAACATTAAGCTGTTTTACTAACTTAGCTTGCTGGCTAATTAGCTAGCTAACAGTTTGTTCAGGTTAACTGAGCTGACTCTTCTCAAGCTACAGAGTGTACAGTACAGAGTGTTTTGGAGTAGAGACTAGGGCTAAAGACAAGACAGTTTACTGTGTCACAGTAACCTACATTTGGAAACAAATCCACCTTCACACTATTCACTTTTACTGAGAACGTTACTGAATTTTTGCAGGTATCTGTCTTTTTCTTGCCTGGTTGCTATTTAGACATGATTTGCCCACAGCCAATTCTCCAGCTGACCTCCACGATGGAGCCAGACGTGGTTGTTAGATTTGTGACTTAACTTCCTCTATAGATCTAAGGTTAGCCTTGCAAGATGTGAGCGGGCAACAGGTTTTAAGTTTGAAAAAGGGACTATTTTAGGTATAGGCTGCTAAAATATATATTAAAAAAAAATGTTGTTTATTTCTAGTCATTTTCTGTAGTTCTAGTTGGCTTCAATTAATTAGATTTTACATTGGGGTTTTTTTTCCTGGGGAAAATCTGGGGGATTTATTTAGAAGCAAGCATTTCATTATTGACAGTGAAAAATAGTGATTTTTGAGAACTGCATTAATCCTTTTGATTTGATGTTTTTTCCTCTCTCTCTCTCTCTCTCTCTCACACACACACACACACACAGAGTGATACCTTGGGTGGCCCTTCTGTGTTTTACCACAGCTAGTCGGTGACACCCTGACCCAGATGTGTCCCTGGGTGTCTTATCATGCCCGGTTCTGTGTCTCATCTAATAGTTTTTTTCTTCCCTTATTGTCTGCTGGGAGCCGGAGATAAGCTCGGCTGTCCTTGAATTAGCTTTTTATTGCCGTTACGTGATGTCTACCAAACAGACATGAAGGATGCTTAACCGTGAGTGTACTCTCATCCGACATTTGAACTTCTGAGAACTGTGCAGAAGGAAAACAGAGAGTGCATATTTTACCACGGATATCATGAGGCAAATTCCGGTCAGTGAGCGTGAGATACATCACTCCTCACAGAAAAAATAACAAAAAACAGACAATACTGATAGACCTAACCCAAAATCAAAACAACACAATCTAGAAACCCAGTCCAATTGTATTATGTGACATGCATGCATACAAATTAAGAAGCCCTTTGAGAGAACTTCATTTCATTTTTATCACAGAATGAACTCCCCCGTGTTAACTCATTTGAACTATTATATAACCGATGGCTTCATCCTCTAGGGCTCTTTGGTCACAGTAGGTGGAAGTTATAAAGGAAAAAAATAAAGAATGTGAATCCTCATGTGAAACTGACAAATCTATCAGTTTTTCCGCACTCGACATGGCGCTCCTGTTATTATACATATGAGGTGATTTCTCTCCTTAGTCAATACTCTACATCTCAGAGAGCTTGAATGCATATGAGTGCTCTAATACCGTGATTCTCAACCTTTTTCATATCAAGAACCCCAAATGTAGTAGACATTAGGACCACGGACCCCCATTTGAAGATTAGATATGATTTTGTCCAGAATTCCATGACTATCTGTATTGTAGGTAGAGAGATAACAGTGAAACTATGATCAAAACAGTCATTCTTCTACATTCTCTAATTGTATTAACTTCTTGTAAGTGAAATAATAGCGAAATTTAACAATTTATCAATTTGCTGATGACCCCCTGGAACCCCCTCAAGGACCCCTGGTGGTCCCCGGACCCCACGTTGACAACCACTGCTCTAATACATGGATGCAGGCATGCAGGCAGTGGTGCATGCAGACAGTCATACAAGCACATATGTATATATATATATATATATATATATATATATATACACATACACACACCTTTTTCAGCCAAGACATGGCAGTTTCTCCACAGAGGTGGTAAATGGAGATATTTTGGTCTGTGTACAAGCGTGAGTTGATGGATGGTATCTGAGTAATGTCTTATTTGTTGATCAGATCAATCAGGGCTGCAGAGCAGGGGATTTAATAACATTTCCATCTGCGGGAGACAAACCTGACAGGGAGAAATGTACCATGAAACCTAATGCTCAGCCGATGGTAACAGGACTGATCTCACACACTCACCCACACACTTTATACTTCTCTCTGCTGTGCCAAGGCATTTTTATCCGTCACCCTCCCTGTTTTGCCTGGTCTTTGATGTTGCATTAGTAATGTTACTACATTTTCAATAGAGCGAGTGCATCTACCTATACTGTGTGTCTATACTATCTGACTGAAGAGATGGGGCAGCTGCTTTGGAAGATGCTAAAATACTAGTGTTAGTACTGTTTACTCGGCCACATTAAAGTAAAAATCTGTGTTCTTAATTTTGCAAATAAACTGTTTCGATTTTCTCTATCACTGATTAATATACATAATAGTGATTCAACCTTTATCCAGTTAATTTGCTGTTCTAAACACCTGGTGTCTGGTAGCTCTTTCCTGGGAAAAATCATTTTTTTTACATTCCCGGTTTGTTTGGAATAAACAGAAGAACTGTGTAGTTAGCATGAGCAGTGATAGCCAGAGTGCAGGTTTTAATCGAGCTCCTTCTCAACACAACAGGCGACAGTAAACATAATTGAATCCTCTCAGGTCTGCATATACTCCTATCTTTCAAGAGGCAAATCAAGTGCCTCTTGCTCAGTATCACTCCATGCCTAATGGAAAGTCACTCCAATATTTTGTGGTATTTCAGTCCAAGCAGGGCTGAAGCCAGACCAAAAAGTTTTGAGTCGGGTCCCAAGATCCCAAGCTTTGAGGGAGGAAGTTATTGAGATTGGTTTGGATAAAAATAAATGTTTCTGTTTTAATTTGCCTGGTCTGTGTGTGTGTCACTGTAAGAAGTGTGTGTGTGTGTGTGTGTGTGCGTGTGTGACAGTCATGTCGCTCTCCAAGGTTCTCAATGTCTGGAATATTTCTCCAGTGCAGCCAAAGCAAATTCAAATGTCGACCATATTAACACTGGGAATGGAGATCATCCAGGAGACTGAAATGGATTATTAAAATATGCATGAAAAAGGTGTAAATTTATGAAATCACCGTATGTTGTTTGTTCTGCATAGATGAATACAAACAAATAACCCAAGTGGCTAATGCATAGAAGTATAAAGTACAGTAGCTCATGCAGTAGCTTACAATAGTATGAAATGTAAACCTTAAATGCAGAACTTTTTTTTCAAATCAAAAATTTTGTAATATCATATATGAACAAAACCAGGAGGCCAGAGGCAGTAAAGGGGAGCTGCCAATGGAATGTGTCCAAGGTGAAGAAAAATAATTGTAATCTCTCAATTTCATCTCTATCAGAAAATCAGCAAAATTACTCGCAAAATAGGTTTTGTTTTTTTAAAACCGTGCGCACGCTTTACCTATATCGTTACCCACACTTTAGTAACTCATGCACACGCTTTAATTTTTCTGATGTCACCTGGAAATTCAAAGTTCCTCAACAGAAACAACTTCAAAGTACTGGACACACGGTTTGATTGACAGGTGATCTCTGGGAAGTGCAGTGCAGAAACAAAAAGACAAAAGACGTACCGCTAAGGACAGTCAGAGGAGTAATTAGATAAGGACAAAAGAAAAACAAAGGCATATGTGTATGTATTTACGACGTGACAAATTATCCAATTTCTAAACAAAAATTGGTGCATCATGGAGATTACATTTGAAAACATACATGACATGGCATGATCCTACTTGGATCTGAGCAGAAGTTTCTACATAAACTGGAGACCGACAGCATGTACAATGGGAGTTACTTCTCCCTCAAAATGTGATTGCCGTGTGATCGCAGATACGGCACAGTGCCAGACCTTCAGATAAATCAATGTTGTTTTTAATTAATGTCTGATTTAGTTCGTTGTGTAATGAGATCACAGCAAATTTAAATCATAGGCTCCCGTGTAAAGTTCCCCGCTCTATTTTCCTCCTCTCTTGTTTTAATTAAACATTTACACAGTCCAGACCTCAGAGGTCAGACCATGCAGGGAATTAAACATTTTTTCGAAGGCACATTCTTTCTCCATGGCATGGGTGTGATTTCACATTTTTTCATAATTTTTTTTTCATTCGATTTCAGAAAAATGGCTGGGCACGGCAGTTTGTATCCAATTAAAAGTTGCTAATGAACTCTGAAATGACTGATCTTCGAAATTGCCCATCATTTCAATTGAGTAAAATAACAGTGAATACATGGAGGAGATTAAAATGACACGCATGCCGTAGACTGTTTGCACTGACTGGCCAAACAGACCATTGGGAGGTCCCATAAGGATTTCGGAAAGGTTACACTCTTTGATTCTTGATAATCTCTTTACGGGGTGGAGGGTGGGGCAGTGGATACTAGAGGGTGCCACAGCAATGCATCGGAAAAACGTTCCCATTCGGCCCGTGTTGCATCGACGCAGAGAATCGTTACAACTGATACAGACGCGAAAAATGTACGTGTCATTACCTTTTTCTATATCACTTCTCCCCCCCTTCCCCCGCAAAGAAGGCATTAATAATCCCATCCCATACATTCCTATATGGAACGGCTAAGACAGCTATGAAACCAAGTATCTCGAGTTGACACCTAAATCTATCATGCTCCGTGGCGTGCCGTTGCTCCACTGAACAGGCTTCACCATACATGCTGTGAAGGGAAAATCTCATAGGCCGCCACAGAAAACTATTGCACAGCCCACATCCCATTTGACGAAAAAAAAAAAACACCCACCGGCACTGGTCCCAAAACACCAGCCCCGCTATATCAGAGGAATTTGCATTTGAGCACTGGAGTCATTTAAATGTGACTGAAACAGGTTATTGGAAAAAAAATAAAATGCTTCTACATTCGCTATAGTTTCTAGTTTTAAAGTCAATCTATTTATTAATCATCCTCGGCTTATCCGGGGAAACACATTGAGATGCAGTGACTCTCGAGAGCATCGTGTTTACAAGACAAATAATGAATTCAAATAAGCACAGAATAGACAGGCGGCACTGAATAACCAAAAAACAGATGGTGGAAATTATTGCATCTATCACAAAAAGATGAACAAGTCATGAGGCGATAAGTCAAAAGTTAAATTCAGAATAAATAAAAACACATACAGACAAAAAACTGTACATTCTTCCCTCAGTAGGCCTGGTGAATTCTTTTTTAAATGATCCTGGAACCAGTTTCAAAGTAAATGTCATGGGATTTCAGTGGCAGGAATATCAAATATTACATATCTGAAGCATACACAGGGCTACAATTTGAGCTACAAAAGGGATTTTGTGCTTGCATGGACTGCTTCTATTATAAAAACAGGCTGGGTCAAAGTAAACAAAAATGCATAATTGACAATTTTTGAACGAATCACAAAACGTCTTTCTTTAACAAGCAGCTATTCACATCTCCTCTCCTGAAAACACTCACTTGATCATCCATCCTTAATTGCAAACCTATTTCAAAGTTACCTTGATGGAGAATGTGGTAGTTCAGGTAGTGAACATTTCTGGTCTAGTTTTCCTAAAACAAGCTCCTATATGTTATTCCAATTTTGATAGATTCATTAATTTGTATTGGTGATTATGTTTCCTCTGCGTAATTGATTAATTGTGGTGTACCTCAAAGCCCAATTCTGGGACAACTGCTGTTTTCTTTATAAATGTTACCCCTTGGCTGTTATGTTCATTGGCATAGCGTCTATTTCAATCCAGTGCCAGCAATACTCAGCTGTATCCAGTGGTGGAAAGTAACTAAGTACATTTACTCAAGTACTGTACTTAAGTACAATTTTGAGATACTTGTACTTTACTTGAGTATTTCCATTTGATGCTACTTTATACTTCCACTCCACTACATTTCAGAGGGAAATATTGTACTTTCTACTCCACTACATTTATTTGACAGCTTTAGTTACTTTTCAGATGGAGATTTGACACAATGGATAATATAACAAGCTTTTAAAACACAACACATTGTTAAAGATGAAACCAGTGGTTTCCAACCTTTTTGGCTTTTGATGTCTTACAAAAAGCAGTGTGTAGTCGGGGTCACATTTCAGATGTCTATGAGTTGTTAACAGCTCCACCAAATAGTGATTTTTCCCTCTAAACCTCACATGGTTTCATTTCAAGAAATGTTCAAATGATCCAATATTTCAGCAGAAATCAAAGATTAGAGAAAAAGTCCAAAAACTGAAAACAGATTTGTGCATCAGAAGATCTTCTTTCCTCTCCCATTAATCATCTCATGACCCCTAAGATTTATCTGGTGACCCTTTGGAGGGGCCTGACCCCTAGGTTGGGAACCACTGGACTAAACTAGCTAACTGTATATAAAGTAGTTCAAACTAGCTCCACCTCCAGCAGCTATAACAGTAACATGCTGCTTACACACTGATGCTTCAGTATTAATAATCTAATGATGTCATATATAATAAAATATCAGTCAGAGGGACCAAACCACTACTTTTACTTTAATACTTTAACTCCATTTTGCTGCTAATACTTATGTACTTTTACTTAAGTAGGATTTTTCATGCAGGACTTTTACTTGTAATGGAGTATTTTTACATTGCTGTATTGGTACTTTTACTTAAGTAAAGGATCAGAGTACTTCTTCCACCACTGGCTGTATCTCTCTCTCACCAAATGATGTCCTAAAATTTCCTTCAGTGAAAATTCTGACAAAACTGAGGCATACCCCGAATGCAACTCTAGCCGTATTGTATCTTGTATCTTTTTTTTTAACGACAGAAATACAGTGCACATGCTGTTATGTCATCTCACCCCGGCTACTATAATGCCCTGTTTTCTTGTCACATTTGAGTACCATGACACGGCTCCAGATTGTACAGAATTCTGCTGCCATGTTATTGACGGAGACTAAACACATTTCACAAGATCATATTAGCTCTGTTTCAGCCTCTGTACCCTTGATTTTAGGATATTACAAATTGATTTTAGAATTGTGTGTTTGTGTAGTATTTCCATATTTCACGGCAAATTAAGGGTGTCATTTTTTAAAGGCCTTCTTGAAACACATTTTTATAGACTGGCATTCATATAATTTGTTTGTGCCCATCCTGTTCTCAGTATATTTGGCTCTTTTCCTCTCCTGTAACCCTGCATTTGATTCATGTTTGGCATTTTCATTGCTTATCAGCTTTTATTTTTTTTGCTTTCTTCTTGAACGTAAAGCATTTTGTACCTGCGTTCTGAAAAGTGCTACATGGATCAAATGTGTTAGACCTACTGTGACTAACTGGGTGTGCTGCTGTAGATAAATGTATGGGAGTGTTGTGCATTTGCTTTTAAATGTAGTGGAGTTAGTTATTGAATTTAATTGAATTGAGTAAATGTATAAAATGCCCTAAACTTAAAACAAAGAGAACATGCAAGTACTCCAATCTTATACTTAAGTACAGTGCTCCAGTAAAAGTACTGGTAATCCTTCCTATAAAGTATGTGTTTATGGGAAATTCTAAGTGTCATTATAAATAACTATAAACACATTTATAATGTCTTAAGACACTAGGTACAAGCAACTGATTCATGAGTGGTTATAATGCACATTTCTAATATTTTATAAGTATTTGCTTATAATGACTTATAGAATACAGTATGTTTATGATGTTTATAATGTATTACAATAGTCACTGTTAGAAAACATAGAAAACGTATGTCTTATAACATACCTTGGACTCAATAAAAAAAATTGCAATATGAACAATTTCTAAACATGGTATTCTCATGCTGAGTGCAGTTTCTGGTCTATAAATTAAATTGCACATTATAAAAAATGTTCATTGTATTCAAATAGAGCAAATCGTAAGCAAAAACATTAACAACACGTTGTTGGCTGAAAAATCTATAATATTGAAAAATCCGTGTCTGCATACTATTTTGAAATTTATATTGCAATTGAAACATTTTCAGTAAAATAATATATATCAATAGCAATATCATTGTTTGTCAATATCGTGCAGCCCTAATAGAGGGCTTTCAGGTGATGTCATGCACCCTCTGGCGGCCATATTGGAGGTCCTCAGCTCCTGGGCAGTACCAGCTGTGAACAGCTAACTGTGTTTCTAAATGTACAACTTGTCCGTCTCAACAGAATTGGATAGACATGTTTAATTTCTGTGCTGTTGACAGGGAACTGATCATTTCATCACTGATACTGATTTTGCATTTAGCTTGTGTTTATCTGATTAGCCTACTAGTTTAATATTATCTTAAGTCTTTAGTCTTGGCTCAAATGATATGTGAAGGTCAACAACGAGATGTATAATGCTACACTGTCAACAGCCAATAGGTGTGCTGTCTCTGGCTGACATCAGCACCTGTAGTGACAGGTGACAAGGCTCTACAGACAGACTGTAGTAAACACAGCGATGCCGGCAGGGAATCGCAAATCCCGGTTCTGTTGGACCGTCGAACTGGAGGAGAGGTGGTGGTCTTGTAATGTGTGATGCTGCATGATTCTCAGTCTGAACAGAATCTTAAAATGTGAGCACCTCTAGGACTAAAAACTCACCACTTGAGACAAATTGTTGTTAAATGTGAGAGTGTGTCAGACTAAATGTCTTCTAATGTATGATAGGCATTAACTGAGCTGACTCTTCTCAAGCTACAATTGTGTTTTGGAATAGAGAATAGGGCGAAAGACAAGACAGTTTACTGTGGCACCAGACGTGGTTGATAGGAGATTTGTAATGCAACTGCAAAGCCTCTATAGCCACACTTATGTCCTATAGCCACATACTTCATAGAAAGTGTTACCAAAGTCCTTGACTCCCCACCCCTGAGACCAAGGGATGCTGTGCGACGATCACAATACACAAATTTTTGTCTTTTATTGAGAAGAAAGAGTCTTTTTACATTCTTTGTTGCTAAGCAGTCCTTAGGCACAGCATGTTCTCTGTGTGAGTTTTATTTCAAACGTATTCAGTATTAGACCTAGACTTGCATATCATTTTGTGTGGCTTTTTGGCAGAGGAGGCGAGTGACCCTGAGGTCCTGAAAAATGAACATTTCTAGAGAGTTGGACTCGGAAAATAAGGGGGGGGGGGAAGGACGTTTTATTATCTCTCACCTCGGATCTAAGAAATTCATTAATCAAGCTGCGACATGCACTTTGTTCTCATTAAACATTAACAGAAATAATCTAATTCTTCTTGTACCGCTGGTAATCCCAAAAGGTCATTGTTTAAGACTCCGGTGGGTGTGAAGGAGTTCTGAACAGTGGAGAGTGACTCTTAACACAGCTTAATGAACACATTTCATGTACAATAGCCCGCAAAAGGAGACCTCAAAGTAACAATACTCTGCGGCCCTGCGGAATATACATCGATTTCCATTGAGCTCGATATACACGCCGGTGTTACTCTCAATTTGGAGAAGTCAGTATGTATAGCATAACATGAGGTGCAATGGAGGATAACAGAAGGCTACATGGGAAATTAAGGCGGTAACTCATATTGATTACAATGTGGCTCAAGCAAAGGGAGGGTTTGTCAGGGCGGGAATGAGAGGCGACACGTTTTGTTGTTGTTACCACGATGGCGCCCATGCACGACCGAGTCGAGACCGGAGTTCGCCCTCCACCCACCTCCCCCCACCCCACCGCCACACAGCACATCAGGCAAAAATGGGAGATGTCAACATTAAACTCCATTTTGAAGATATACTCTTCTTGCGGAAGACATTACACTCACTCCGGTATTCCAACTCTAGGGCATAGAACAATAAAGGCCTGGAAAATAGATGTGAATGATGTTACACAGCCCCAATAAATGTAATACTTACTGAATGATACATCAATGAGCGATTGCTCGGAGATACAGACTATTAAGGCACCATGTGAGGAAGGCAATGCTCATGCAAAGTGGGGCCTCACAGCTGGAAGGGACATTCGGCGCAGGAGGCACTCTATCACAAATTCATCTCATTTGAAATGTGGGAGAAAGAAAAAAAACATCCATTTTTGAAGTGAATTACTCTATCTTTGATATGGCCGTTGCCTGGGGGAACTTGGCTATGTATATCTTAACTAAAGTCTGAAGGGAACTCTACTCTCAATTAAATCCTGGCCAGGCTAGCAGGGGAGTCAGGCACAGTCACGTATAATTAATGTGGAGGTGGACGTACAAGTTTGATTGGCAAGCAGAGCACCGGGGAGCTGGGAGAGGTGCAGGGAAGGCAAGCATCACACTGCAAATACACACACCCACACACACACACAGACACACACACACAGTGACAAATTAACCTCAGGTGTTGGACACTCTTGCTTTATACTCACCACTATTTATTCATCTGCCTCTCCGTCCCTCTTCACACTAGCTGGATTTCCATCCAAATATTTTTTTGGGGGGAATTAGAATGAATCAAATTAGAAAAGCCCTATGGAAACGAGTCTATGGAACTGGATGGAAATTACAAAATTTGATAAGATGCCACTATTGCTAAAATGTTTTTTTTTTTTACGCTCAAAGCGATTGAGATGCTGATAAAGAAATTAAAACTAAGCTATGGAAACGCATTTGTTGAATATAGTGACTTGGTGTGATTTGCCTGAAGAATGGTTGGACGTGGCTTTGGATGTTCTGAAATAATGTCTGTAACATTTCTGTCCACTACTAGCTCCAGAAATATCATAACATGTATCAGTCCCCTTTATGGTTGTATGACCATTAATTGGTGCATCAGAGCAGTGATTCTCAACCTTTTTCATATCAAGGACCCCTAATTTAGTCCACATTAGAGCTACAGACCCCCATTTAATGAGGTGTTGTCTCTCAGACCCAAATCCTAGAATATTTTTATTGTCAGATATGATTTTGTCCAGAATTCCATGGCTATCTGTATTGTAGTTAGAGAGATAACAGTGAAATATGATCAAAACAGTTATTCTTCTACATTCTCTAATTGTGTTCACTTCTTGTTGTTTGCTAGGGACGCCCCGGAACCCCCTTGAGGACCCCTGGTGGTCCCCGGACCCCACATTGAGAACCGCTACATTAGAATATGGCAGAATAAGTGCATTTCTTTCGTTTCATCTCGTGATGAAAGTATGAAACAAAACCTCCCAATACGAATCAATACTAATCTATAGCAATGAATTCTTGAGAGATTCTTTCCATTTTTCTGGTGGATGCGTTTTGTTTTTGTTTATTCACTTCAACCCAGCTGATGGAAATGTAATTCACGTTAGCCTTTGCACCATTTCAAAAGTTAACACTAAATTCTTCTGACAGTTGGATGGAAACAGAGCTAACGTCTCACTTCCAGTCCTTCCTCTATCATTCTGTGTCACATGGAGGTTATGAAAAGGCGGGTATGAAAGTGTACCAGTTCTTTGGTGTTCATTACTTTCAGAAGCTCCATGCTGTCAGCAGTCCACCCCCAGTTTTTTTTTTTCTCGAATATATATATTTCCTATTTACATATGCTCTCATATTTCTTCCAAACAGCAGCAAACATAAAGAGGACAGTAAAAGGCGCCAGCATAACATGAGCTGGATTCCAAACCTGTTTAGTTCCAGTCATATGGATAACTTTCTAGGCAACATGACACCATTCATCCAGGGAAACCTTGATATATGCTTTTTTAACTACCGTTTCATTATCATGTAAGCAGCATGTGCCCTTGTGACTTCCAACAGGTCTGCAAAGCTGCATAACAAATACATATATACATAAATAATCATGCATAATCCCCTAGGTTGGATACCCACACTGGCATAGTATCCATGCAGAGTCTGATGTCATGGTACACTGAACCATTTCACTCGGTTTTGTTGCACTAGTAGTTACATGGTTGAAAACAACAGATTCATTATTACCAAATCACTACCAAATGTCTATTGTTCTTGCCTAAACTTACTTAAGCCCTATTCGCACAGGACTAGTATCACCTGGGGACCTCATGTGATGGCTGATGGAAGACAGAGGCAGATTTCCATTTGGCCAATAATATTGCCGTTTATTTACAATTCATTCCGATGTGCTGGAAGAATGGGTCTCCATGCTGTGTAGCGAGATGAGCCTCCTGAATCTGCACCCAAAATGCTGTCAAAACTTTCACTTAGAATTGCCGACGCAGCCTCCGTAATTCTCGACCGGAAAAGAGGCAGAAAAAAGGCGTGGAGAAAACAAAAAACCTTGAAAAAAAAATAAAAAATACGACCCCAAATCACCGAGGTGGCGAAATATGGTAGGTAATTTGCGGTGGGATTTTTACTTTACAAATTACGGACATGGCAGATTCGCACACGATTAAGATCACAGACGACCTCTGCAATTAATACAAATTACTAGAGGTCCCCAGGTAATACTAGTCCCGTGCGAATAGGGCTTTTAACACTAACTTAGCTTTGGTTACATACTTGTCAGCTGTAGGCATCTTCACAAGTAAAGTAATAATTGTATCTTCACTGAATCTTGACACCTCAAATTTTTTAGCAACATCTTTTATTATTCTGACAGGGGCTTTGGAGTAGAAATGTGTTGTCAAAATTTTTCAAATTAGCCAGAAATAGCCAGACAAAGCTATTTTTGACGAGCAACTCTAACTATCTATTGAAACGGAAAACAAAGCATGTCTACCAAAGAAGTGAAAATTAACTTAGTGCTAGTTTTAAGATCACCACCTGTTTTTTCTGTGAAGCTGACCAATATAACAACTTAAAGTCACACTGAAATGAAAAATTACTTTTTTTTCTGCTGTTTTAGCTCATTAACACCATACACCATACACACACAATTTTATTTCATTTTTTTCTATATATTTTCCCACCCCAACATCCTGTTTCAACAGGATACACATCACATTAAGGAAGCAAGATGCTGTCAAAATGCTGTTTCATTGTAACTTATCAAACCCAAGTAATCAATTGTACATTCACAATTTCCAATAATTCCTAACATCTAGGCTAAGCTGATAGCAACATCACACGAACTGAAGACCCAAGGCATATGCTGTCCACATAGTGGCTTAAAAAGAAATAATTGAAAAATGTTGGAGAGGTGCTTGTGAATGGCTTTTTTGTAAAGCCTGTTACTATTTGTTGATGCTAAGGCCCACTTTCCACTCAGGGATCATTAGAATTTCATTTAATCTAATCAATGATGAACAAGTTCAGAATTGAGTAGCCCATTATATCTTTCCTCAGAATTTGTTAATACTCATGTAAAGCACTGGTTCTCAACCTTTTTCCATATCCAGGACCCCTAATTTAGTCCACATTAGGGCCACAGACCCCCATTTGATGAGATTTTGTCTCTCGGACCGAAAATCTGACAATATTTTTATTGTTACATATGATTTTGTCCAGAATTCCATGACTATCTGTATTGTAGGTAGAGAGATAACAGTGAAATTACCAAAACAGTCATTCTTCTACATTCTCTAACTGTGTTAACTTCTTGGAAATTAAATAATACTGAAGTTTAACAGTTCAACAATTTGTAGGGGACCCTCTGGAACCCCCTCAAGGACCCCTGGTGGTCCCCTGACCCCACGTCGAGAAACACTGATTGAGCATTGTACCTGTATTGTTCTAACCAAAGCCTTGACACCAGTACGCCCATTAAAACACAAGCACCCAAAGACGGCATTCTTCCATTTCATTGATGAAAGGGTGATAGCACAGTTGGTTTGGTAGGTGGAAGAATGTATGGATGATTTTCTGCATAAATAACCATCATTTAACAAAGAAAAAGTAATGTACAGGTACCTGACAAGTCCATTTACCCAATGAAGGAACACCATCTAAATTGATGGACTTTGTAAACTCACTTTTCTTACAATCCCAAGTAAAACTCATGTATGTGGTAGGTTTAAGTTGGCTGCCTAAATGGTGGATACAAGGCAGCAATATAATGGTGAACACACTGTAATTTAGAGTGCGTTATGTTTAATATGTAAAGCACACTTCCTGTTTGCATCTGAATTTTATGCTGGGCTCATCCTCATGAGGTGAGGCTGATCAATAGTCAGCTCAATAGCTGCCATTTGGAAAACAACCTTGTTTCCTCTGCAACTTGCAATCAGGGAGAGCAATCGCAATGCTATTCCAGCAGATCATTTATTCACATTAGCAAAAGCAATCATTTAAAAACTTTGCCGCCAATAACGGATCCGAGGTGAGCACCAGTGTGCCGCCGGCATAGTGTGCACTGAGAAAATGCAATTAAAGAACATATTCAGCTCGCGCAAAAAGGTGTAGATGATCATATTTCTCTATTACTCCCATGCCTGGAAGCAGTCAGTTTAACAATGACTGATGCACCTATAACATAGGCTTATGAACTAAATCAGATAGCGCCCAGACTGTGGTGATTTGTCACCTAGTTAGTTAGATTCAAACTTGCAGAAAGTATAATTAAAATCATTCACTTTTATTATTCTGAAAGATATGGCAGTTCTGTTATATCCAGAAGGAATAGTGGAACTGGAGGCGTTGGAATTAAAGACAGATCCCCAAAAAGAATCTGTTCTTATATTGCTGTACTCAACATGATTTACCTTCCGTTAGACTCTTAAAAAGTAGTTTATAACTTAATATGTCATGATGGAGAGGAAACTGCTAAGGACTGAACATTTGTTACCATGGCTACTGGAGCAACAGTGTTTTAGCATGCAGGTGGTCAGTATTCCCTTGCGAAACATTATTCACTGGTTAGTATTCAGAAGACTTTGTTGTCCTCCAGACCCGCGTTGCACTGCACCTCGCATATTTCCGTCTCAGTGGCTTGTAAAGGTACAAACTTCCCTTTTTTGGAACCCTACCTGTGTCTAAATTGTGTTTGAAAGCTCGTACCTGTAGAAAGGAAGGAACACATTCAGACTCTGATATCTCCCACTTGGTTTCACAAATTGCAGAAGATTGTAGAGATGCACTTCATTTATGGTTGATTTGAAATCCATAAATCAAAATGACTTTAGATGAGGACATTTTGACGCATTAAACACATGTAAACTTCCAAGTTGTAGCAATAAGATAACTTGGCATTAAATATACTTCCACCTCACTCAAAATGGCCATGGATTTAGATCAATCAGAAATACACGTTACACATGTTAAAGGTTAATGTCTAGGAGTGAACAATGAAGCTTTAAAGGTGCCATATTATAGGATGTACATACATGATCAAAGATGTTTATTGAAGGTATTGTTAAAGTGTGATTTTGTTTGAGTGGTTACATTTAAAGTTGCATTTTCAAAAATCACATTTTTCCAGGCAGTTTCAGACTATCTCCAGGAAACGCATCACAACTGGACTCGGTCTTGATTGGCTCCCCTCACTAAAGAATGACTGGAATCCATCCAATCGGGGCCAGTTTGCAGCATTCGAGCTGGAAAGCCTCCACTCAGCAGGGGCACATTCAATCTAAATACGGTGTGCACCGTTTTGCTACGGTTTCCGGGTTGAACGTCATGTTTCCATTGTGGAGTGACACTTTCATAAACTTTTCTACTCCACTCTACTCCTCTAAATATATCATGGTAAATATTACAATATCATATCACAACAACAGTGATCAGCAATAATGATCTAATGGTCTAATACTCATAATAAAATAATTAGCTCATATAGGTCCTAACACAGTCTCGAAGGTAAGAAGTGGATTATCCTTCACCTGAAATGTTTGCCTTTTCATCCTGAAATGCAAATGAGGCAAATGTTGGATCACTATAATTAGGAAGCACAGGTTCCACAAACCCCTTCACTCCATTGGGATGTTCTCTGCTATTCTGGACGGCAAGGGCAGTGACTGTAACATGGAGCGTATTTTGTAGTATTAAACACGTATTTAAAGAAAGCAAAAAATGGCCTTCTCAGCTGCCATAGTTGCAACGCTTGCGTAACACAACAAGGTGTTCAACGCACCACCGTTTCCGTTTAAGTAAACGTTTTGCTACGCTTTGTCGGGGCTGAACGCAGGGCAGGTTTACCTCATTTGAATGAGGGGAGCCGCTGCTGTCGGCCAATCGGGGTCCAGCATTTCATTCAGTTGAGCTACTTAAAGGAATAGTTCACCCAAAAATGAAATCATCTACTCACCCTCATGCCAGTTGAAACACAGGTGAAGTTTGTCCATATAACACACCGGGAGTAGGTTTGGAGAAGGCTGCTATGGAGTTGTGCTGCAGCCTCCCTGTGTGTTATATGGACTAACAAATTGCACCTGTGTTACATTTGGCATGAGGGTGAGGAGATGATGACAGAATTTTCATTTTTGGGTGAACTATTCCTTTAAATTCAACGTTGAACTAAAGTACATTTATTTGCAAAACATCATGAAGAACATTATTCTGATCCTGAGCTGTAGCAGATTTGAAAACAAAATAACGAAAAATGAATAATATGGCACCTTTAAGCCTGCTACATACAGGCCCACACAAAATAAATCAATACCATGCGTCCCAGCTCGTACCTGTACTCCATTAGCCTGCATGGATTCCCAAAGCATGGTAATTACTTTGTCCTTTACCTTGTTTCAGCCACTTGATCCAATATTAAAATACCCAGTGCGCAGAATAATACCACTGTGCGTATATTCTAGCTTCATCCGCCCATCATTACATTCATCTCCGGCGAGATCCGAATGCAGGCCATGGAGGGGGACCCCGCTAATTTGTCACTGCTGGTTGTATATTACAGTGCGAAGGCTCTGCATGGAGCAGAGTAACCATGTTAGAGATATGAATTACCCCCTACAACCCGGGGACCCGCACATAATGCATTTATTTATGTCGATGAGACTAAAGAGACAGCTCACACTCATCATGCGGGAACAAACAAGAGCTAGTGGAATGGTGGGGGGGGGGGAAGCGGGGGAGGCAGGGGTGAAAAACGGCAGGCAAAATTGATGGTTTGCGGATGGTAATTTTTAGCTTCAAGGTAAACACACACCTACGCCGCAACTTGTTTTTTTGGGGATTTTGACCTGGCAGTGACAAACAAAAAACAGCGACAATGACTTTTTCTGCCGGATGAACTGCTGAAGTGGCGCGCGACGTGAACTGAATCCGTTACCGGGTGCTAAATGGCGTTTTTTCCCAGATGAACTGAAAGCAGGGTAAAAAAAAGCCTGTCCCCGAACCCGGCGGTTCTCAACGGGGACCACCAGGGGTCCTTGAGGCAGGGTTGAGTCCGATCTTGGCCTCGAGACCGGAGTCGAGACCGATTTTCATTTTGATTAAAAAAGAAAACAAAAAAAACACCAAGTCCACATGTAACGTTACTCCTGCTCTCGCTCTGTCTTTCTCTCTCTTTTTTCCTTCGTCTTCGCCTTCTTAAATTACAGGTAAGAATATTTTCAGTCAAGCAGAGCTGAGAGCAGCATGTGGTTGTGGAGCAGTAAGAAAAAGTAGGTGAAATAGATTAATCCACTTCTAGTTAAGTAAAGGTGCAACTACTGTATGTTATGAACATAAACAAGCTGCCTACAATTAATTTTGTCCTCAAAACATGCTAATTTTGTTGAAATGTCTTTAGAAACCTCCCTTCTATTTTAGGCAATAAACCAAAATATGCTATTTTAGTCAATAAATACAATGGTAGCCTTGGATAACACATTGCTATGGTATTGTTCTCGAATTGGACTCGTAGTTTTGCGGTCTTGGTCTCGACTCGGTCTCGACCCCCCTCGGTCTTGGTCTTGAATCGGACTCGATTCACCAATGACTCGATCTGGACTTGGACTGCCCTACCTTGAGGGGGTTCCAGGGGGTCCCCAGCAAATCGCTAAATTGATGAACTTCAACATTATTTCATTTCCTAGAAGTTAACACAATCAGAGAATGTAGAAGAATGACTGTTTTGATCATTTCGGTCAATGAGACAAAATCTCATCAAATGGGGGGTCCGTGGCTCTAATGTGGACTAAAGTAGGGGTCCTTGATATGAAAAAGGTTGAGAGTCACTGCCCTAACCACAGCAAGGCGACAGAAGAAGCTTCGGACAATATTTCGCAGGAGCCAATTGAAGGATGACAGTCGCAAAGTTTGACTTAATTGAAATAATGTGTCACCCTTTAAAGTCTTTGAGCACTCAATTCTCTTTCTCTCTCTCTCTCTGTCTCTCTCTCTCTCTCACACACACACACACACACACAGAGAGAGCCTGTCTGTCTCTCTCATTTTCGGACTAATCTATTTTTGTCATGGCTGGCCGGTCGGGACCCAACTTTTCTCATCAACTCTTACATGGCGCTTGGCTCCCAGACAGACAGGAGGAGGAGGTGGGTGGAAAGTCTGTGTGTGTGTGTGTGTGTGTGTGTATGTGTGACGAGGGGGGGGGAGGGGGAGGAGGGAGGGGGGGGGGGGGGGTGTTTTAGCCAGTGGAAGGAGAAGGGGACACAGCACTGTGAACTGTACGGCCAAATACAGATGTGAAGGATAGTCGTTTTTTTGTGCTTCTCTTCCCCCTACAGCAAGATGTCTTGAGTTGCTGCTAACGTCACACAACGCCCGAGAGCAACATACATGTGCATAAGGACACATGTATGTAGAAAAACTCCCTTGCGGTGTATTTCGTGCACGGTTTTGTCAGGTACGGGCCAGGGTGAGAACGACACATTGCCGACACACGGGCTTGTTGTTGAAAATGGGATCCGGGCCGGTCAGTGTTCATTCATCCACCATCGTCCATATTCTTTGTATTTGTGTGTGTAATATGACCTCTATTTTTTCGTGTGTGTGTATGTATATGTGTATCAATGTATTTGTACGAATGTACTTATGTGTGTGTATATTTTGTGTGTGTGTATGTACAGTACTGTGCAAAAGTCTTAGGCATATGTCAAAGATATCGATAAAGCGAAGATGCTTTCAAAACTAATGAAATGAAAAGTTTCTGAATGTCAAAAAATTACAATAAACAGCAGTCTACTGACACACTAATGCAGAAAACAAATAAACATCTAAGACTTTTAAGAAATTTATTTAAAAAATATAGGGTGCCTAAGACTTTTGCACAGGACTGTATATACAGTATTTATATTAATTTTTTTTTTTTTTGGGGGGGGGGGGGGTTATTGCTGTGTGGTATGTTTAATATACGTTGAGTGTATGCTTCATTGGTTCGGTTTCTGCATTTTACTCATGCTTATATTCTTATATTTATGTTGCTCATGTTACCTATGTTCTCATGTTTTATGCCTGTATTTTTTGTCTTTCAATGTAAAGCACATTGAGTTTACTTGTAATGAAATGTGCTTTAAAAATAAACTGCCATTGCCATATATATATATATATATATTCTAGTATTTTTTTTATGTGTATTACTTTTAGCCTGTCTCTCATTACTCTAAATGAGTGGTCCTCAACCTCCTTTTTTATTGGGGTACTGTGTATGTTGCTCTGTTTGACCTGTATGTTGAGGAGTGACACATAAATAAAATTCTATCTATCTATCTATCTATCTATCTATCTATCTCTCTCTCATATGATGGAGGTTCCTCCCTGGTCTGGAAAATCTGCAATAAAATTTTACTTTCTTTTGTACGTTTGTACTGCTTTGTCCACCCTGACAAGAGCACAGTAATTCTGGGAGAAACTCTGGACAGTTGGGATTTTTGGCATGAAAATGGGGGAAATTTAAAGATATATATATATCGGCTGAGGTATCGATTGAGTTTCAATCCAAAAAATATCAGTATGGGTATCAAAAACCAATGTAAGTCGAACCCTAGTATGTATGTACAGCATGCATTTACAACCCAGACTAAAGCACAAGCCAAGATAAATCTTCCATGTTTTCATTGTCCTGCGCTTTGTATTCAGCAGCTGGCAAAGAGTTGTGGCTGTTGGTGCAGCACAGCTATCTTTACTGCTGGAACAAGGACACTCAAATATTTTTAATGCATCTGTTTGGTATACCAAGCCTCATTGGCTACACTAAGTGAAATGGCTTGCTTCAGGGTCCAGAGGGGAAATGTTTTTTTTTTTTTGACTGGTCTTTTACTCCGGTAAAAATACTAACTGGGGATATATTCAGGGTTAGGGATCATTTCTTGCCCGCTGTTAAGTTCTTCTCCGACAGATGACAGCCTCACTCGGGAATCCTTATTGAACTCAGAAGGACAATACAAACACAGTATTGACACTGAGCTTAGAGATCTGGTTTTAGTTCATTGTCATCATTCTGTTTGAATGAGAAACTAAAATGCTCCCGCGTGAATATTGTAACTAATCTATCCCTCTTGACCGGCAACACATGCTGAAAGTCTGCCTTTGTTTGAGGCAAAGTCAAGTCGTTCAGATCGGCCCAGCTGGGATTTTCTTCACCAACATTTTTCTCATCATCTCCTTAAAGGTCCCATATTCTACACTTTCCAGAGTTTTATTTTCTGTCTTGAGGTCCATTCAAAGCTGTGTGTGTGATGTCATGCACCAAAAACTCTCTCTCAATCCATTTTGACTCGTTCATTTTCCAGCATCTCTCTGAGCCTTACCAAGAACAGGTTGTTTCTGTCACCGTGTCTTTAAGGCTCATTAATATTAACGACCCCTCTGTTCCGATTTGCTAACACTGCAGCCTGGCAGCTACAGGTAGGGAAAACTCTCCAGTAATAAACAATGACAACCACTCAACCGCTTTGAAAAAAACACTTTGTTAGTCTATTATTTCTTACAAAAATGATAATGAGCGAACCTTTGTGACGCCACAAAGTTACGGAAGTCCAAACGGCTCGTTTAGAGGCTCGCTTTTCTAATATGGATTGTGTGGATTTAGTTGCCGACCGTGCGTTTTGATACTTTCACCATGTTTAGATAGACCATCCAACTCCTTTATCATCACAGAGGCAAGGGGAATCCTGTGTTACACCATATGGGACCTTTAAGACAAGAAGTGTCGGCTTACCATTTTGACAACCGTGTTATATAATGTTTTTGCATGCTAACAGCGTCTACATTACGTTGAACACACTGAGACTTCATTTTGTGCCACAGAGTGCCCAGAAAGTGAGTTTTGAAAGCCATAAACCTCAGCACCTGGCCAAGTAATCATTGAGTCATTGGTATTGATCAATAACAATCAACCCCCCCACAGATATATTGTCATTTTGTGCTACAGGGCAGGAAAAATCTTACTTATTGCACTTTTAACCCAGGTCTTCCTTTCTCACTATGCCACCCTGATGCCCAAATACACATCTTTACTTGCTGTCAGCTTGAGCTACGCAATCAAAACCGCATTAAAGTTACTGGAATATGGCGAAGGAGCAAGTTTGATGCAGTGATGGAGTGGTAAACAAAAAGTTGGCCAAACTATGACCTCAGCTCAGTGATTATCACAAGGCAAACAACCACCAATACAAACCCCAAATCATTTTTATTTTCATAAAAGCATGAATTCACGCTTTTTTTCCCCTTAAAACACCCTGTCCTCATATAACGTATCCTGGGTATACTATGAATTTACATTATGAAGAGTCACGTCAGCCTGAAAAGGTGGATAAACCCTATTCTGCAAGTAAATTGAGTTAAGGAGAGTTTACCCTCCACTATAGACACAAAATCGCCCTCCTCTCCTCTCTCTCCTTTACAGCACACACCACACACACACACACACACAGTGCCCAGCCTCTGTGAGATAAACAGATCCCAGAAAGTTGTATTCCCCCAGTGTTTGCTTTCATTTTGGTAAGGTAAAGGAGGCGTAACAAGTCTCCCCGGACAGGTTTGGTATCAACGTCAAGGTTTGTTATCACCGTCTCTGTGCCTGTTTGTTTGATGTGGGCCACCACCACCTGTCGTTATCCTGATTACAGTGGGCTGAGGACCAGAACCGGGTCACAGCGGACCAGATCAGACAGCGGCGAGACCAAATCCCCCCCTTCTAAAACAAGCGGTCGAAGCAAGACACGCAACAACAACAAAAGCGGCGGAGGCGGCGGTGCTGTCCTCAACAGCAGACGAGTGTTCGGTCTCTCTCTCTCTCTCTCTCTCTCTCTCTCTCTCTCTCTCTCTCTCTCTCTCTCTCTCTCTCTCTCTCTCTCTCACACGCCCGCCGTGCACTTTGATCACTTTCTAACAGTTTGTCTCTAGCACTGACGGATGTTGTTTTAGGACTCGGAGCCCTCTTCCTGATTGAAACCCCCCGCAACAGTGAACGTGGCCTGGGTGGCGCGCTCAAGTCGATGGGTGGGCAAGGAACATCCACAAATCAGAAACACACCTTGAAGCATGTTCTCGAGCTGAAGCTTGACTGGTGCGAGACGGGGACAAAGACAACCAGCTGTGGGAAGAAAAACACAAGATGTAACCTCTGATCCGCCGTGCTGCGAGGTAAGCATCAGAGAACATCTAAGAGCTGTTCAGACTTGTGACAGCGCGTTATGTAATAACACCGCGTTATGTAATAACTCGACAAAATGTAATACATTTTCACTTCATTATGTAATAACGCCCGCATTTTGTAATAATCTGCCGCATTTTGTAATAATCTGCCGCATTTGCTGTTGGGTTTTTAAACAAGCTGTAGGCCCAGTTGCTATTGCACACACACTTTAACAAAGGACTGATGGACTCTTAGTGCTTTATATCTCATTGCAACTTTATTATGATGACAACTACTGTATGTTATATGTATTTATGTCTTTTATGTATTTATTTTATGTTGTGTATTGGTTGTCTTGACTACTGTCTGCAAACCAAATTGCCCCTCGGGGACAATAAAGACTATCCAATCCAATCCAATCCAATTTTGTAATAATCTGCTGCATTTTGTAATACACAGCCTGAACGCAATATGTAATAAATTTGATGGTGTTTTTGGGGAGCTCTGTCAAAAGACCACTGCAGTAGTCTGCAATAAAAGCGTGAATGAGTTTTTCCAGGTCGGCTTTTGACATGAAGTCCCTGAGTTTGGCTGTATTTGTAAGATGATAAAAAGCTGATCATGTTACTGTTTTTATGTGGCTATTTAGACTAAGATCAGAGTCAACTATAACGCCGGTCTAATTTAACATTTGGGAAGTTTAATTTAGCTTAATTGTTAAAAATATAACGTGTACAGATGAAGACATCCATTTTGGTTGGTTATTACATAATGCACTGTATTATTACATTTTCATCATAAAAAAAAGTGCAACTCCCGCATTTTGCAATAACCACCGCAATATGTAATAATTTATTACAAAATG
This sequence comes from Centroberyx affinis, assembly GCF_046629955.1. Classification (NCBI taxonomy): domain Eukaryota; kingdom Metazoa; phylum Chordata; class Actinopteri; order Beryciformes; family Berycidae; genus Centroberyx; species Centroberyx affinis. The sequence goes on from NW_027279803.1 coordinate 142,202, forward strand.
CGGGGAAATTTATTACATATTGCGTTCAAGCTGTGTATTACAAAATGCGGCAGATTATTACAAAATGCGGGTGTTATTACATAATGAAGTGAAAATTTATTACATTTTGTCGAGTTATTACATAATGCGGTATTATTACATAATGCGTTACACGGCTTTAAAACATTCAAATAGTACGAACTTCAAAACTTTAGTCAGCGGTGTTTCTTTGTTCACTTTTCATTGCTGGAATGAAAATCCATTTTTGAAATTATTTAATTTAGGTAATTTTTCAATTGCTTTGCATTCTAGAATCTAGTCATGAATACAAAGTGTTGGCAAATCAGTGACCATGTCTGTCTATGTGTAATCTAGAGCTGCAACGATTAATCGATTAATCGATTAGTTGACAACTATTAAATTAATCGCCAACAATTTTGATAATCGATTAATCGTTGCAGGAGTCATTTTTTAAGAAAAATAAGTCAAAATTCTCTGATTCCAGCTTCTTAAATGTGAATATTTTCTGGTTTCTTTACTCCTCTATGACAGTAAACTGAATATCTTTGGGTTGTGGACAAAACAAGACATTTGAGGACGTCATCTTGGGCTTTGGGAAACACTGATCCACATTTTTCACCATTTTCTGACATTTTATAGACCAAACAACTAATCGATTAATCGACAATGAAAATAATCGTTAGTTGCAGCCCTAGTGTAATCCTGACCGTAGAACTCCAATCAAAAAATACATCCACCAGCAAAGATTAAGTCTTTCAAGAATTGATTAGTATTGGACATGCTGTTATATACATGTTAGAAACAACATGCCTGACATTTCTGGAGGTAGTGGTGCACAGAGATTTTGCAGGCAACATTTCAGAAAGTACAAAGCCACTTTTGAATTAAGATTGGACCATTTATCACATCATTTCCTCAGTAATTTGCAATACTGAGGAAATGTCATCCAAAGTTACGGTTTCCATTCAGCTAACTACTTCAGTTAGCCTGTCAGTCTACCTCAGTTTGTGCTCTAGTTTACTCTGGCACTGACCATAGAATCAGAGTAGGATGGCTGAATCTGGAGGCAAGAAAATTAAAAGCAGACCAAGATGTAGAGCGGAGGAGGCGGATGGAAAGAAGAGAATAAACAGTGGAGAGGCTCGGGAGAGAAACTAAGCCTATAAAGAGTTATGAAGAGAGGAAAACACCGGGGAACATCGCACTTTGACTTATTTCAGGGCTCCTACAGTTTCAATTTCAAAATTCCATAACTTTTCCAGACCTTAATCCATTTATTGATTTGAAGATTTTTGTTATTTATACCAATAGTCATCTTGCTCCTGCTAACTTTGCCATATCTACAGATAAAGACTATTCTTCACAGCAATAAATATCAGAATGTGAAATGACAGGGTTTTACATGTATATTGTATATTGGGACATATTTTTTTTTCATATTTTCAACTTTTTTGCGAAGTTTCTAAAATTATCTAGATCTGGAAATCACATTTTTTCCCATACATTTCCAGACCTCTGTAAGAACTTTGTTTTTTTGTTTTTTTAATGAAGACAATAATTAGATAGTGATTACCTTGTATGGTCCAGCATGTTGAAAGCGTATGCACACTCTCAATCAACTTTTTTTCAAATTTTTTTCTAAAATGATCTAGACCTGGAAGACCTGATTTACGTATGTCTAGATTAAATATCAACATAAACATAGGATCTAGCTCTGCAAATCGTACCTACTGGATCTTTAAGTATGTCTATCCATGCACTGTGAAGCAGTAACACATTTTTCATTTATGCAAATCTTTCTAGTCCACTAGTTCAAGGCTAGTCCACTGCTGAGATGCTTTGAAAACTCACTCAGTAGGCTAGATATGCACACACACACACACACACACACACACACACACACACACTCTTACCTATCCCCTAGGTCTTTTCCTTGGGGGTACCTGGTGGCTGAGGTTGCTGCTTTACATTCATCTTCATAATGACTGTGTCATTGCCTCTGCATGCTGGGTGAACCTCGCTATCCACCATCAGCAGACCTCCCACCCTGCTTTGCCAAAACACTCCACACACCACCCCTCTGCTCACCCTCACTCTCTCTCTCTCTCTCTCACACACACACACACACACATTCCCGTCTATGAGCGACAAAGCCTTTATTTTATACTAAGCATTTAGCAGCAGGTTTCTTCCCCAAGTCTTACAGTGTAAAAACTAGCACTTGCACTACACTGTACGATAATTCATCTTCACATAAGCCGTTGCTTTTGCATCAACCCTGCTAGCCTGAATCTGCTCTGATCCTCTGTGCCTAAGGCGGTGGTGATAAGTAAGTTGTGTAATTGTCTCTGCCAAAATGCCACCGAAACCCCCAAGCGCCAATACAGGCCCCATCCATCAGCCATGGAGGGAATGCCTCCTTTAAAAAAGAAATGGAAGCTGCTCCACTGTTGGGTTGCGTTGGCGTTGCGTTGGCGTTGGGATTGGTTTTGGCGTTGTGTTGGCATTGGCATGGGTGTTGTGTTGGCATTTAGTTGCCATTGGCATTTTGTTGCCATTGGCATCGTGTTGGCGCTGCGCTGGCACCGCGTTGCCGTTGTGTTGGTATGGGCATTGTGTTGGCAATGGTATTGTGTTAGCATCGTGTTAGCATCGCGTTGGCGCCGCGTTGCCATTGTGTTGCCTTCTTGTTGCCGTTGTCTTTATTCAGTTTTGTTGTATTCATTTGTTTATTTAACTGGGACAATGGGGAATTATATCAACCCCCACCCAGAGTTAGAAAAAATGCTCATTTTCATCTGTAGTCCCTGGCGAGGTAAAAAAAAAAGTAAGCAATACTAAAAAAAAAAAAATCGAAATCTATCAAAAAATAAATACATACATATACACATACAATGAAACGATGCAATATGTAAAACGTGTACAATGTGTGTGTGCATATATAGGCACAAATAAATATGATTAATAAATATGATTATTGTGTAGTTTCAAATGAACAGCGTTCTGTGGAGCGTTTAGCTGAATTTGATGTTAACCTTTGCGAGTTGTTTGCATCTTTCAGTCTCCTTGTCCTGCTGTTGCACACTGCTACTCCCATATGCAGGCACATATGCTCGCTCTCTCTCTTTCTCTCTCTCACACATACACACACACACACACACACACACACACACGCGCTGCTGTCAAATGGAATGTTAACTCATTAGCCATCCTTCTTTATAAAGTGGTAATCTCCAGCTCCATCCTGTGGAGCTGATGGATTCACTGAGCCATACAGAGCTGTATCAGCAGTGTCTGTGTTTGGATCATCAGTTTCAAAACAACAGGCTGAAAGTCAAGCGACAAGTCAAGGCTTTGTACGACACAACTTTGGCCTCAGGAGCGACATCTATGGTTCTGTAATGCTTAACTTAAGTCCTGCTTTGTATCCTACTCTCTATTACTAGCTCATGTTAAGCTTGGTGCACACTACATGACTTTAGGCCTGATTTAGCTGTCCCAGACTGAGACAAAATGCCCCCGTCAGATCCAACTCGGTGTGCCCGGCTGCTATTGAAGCTTGTTGTCCCCCACCAAAGAGGGGACTATGGATCGGTCTCCATGCGTTAGTTCATTCGTTTGTTTGTAAGTTAGTTAGTCACACTGTAATGTTGACTTTGTGCCGCTAGGGGGCGGCATTGACAATGAATGGGGACTCAGTGGTAAAGCAGGTCATACAGTTAAAGTTATCATACAATGTGGGGGACAATGAATGGGGGTTCAATGGTAAGGCAATACAGTTACAGTTATCATACAATGTGGGGGACAATGAATGGGGACTCAGTGGTAAAGCAATGCAGTTAAAGTTATCATAGTTATTTTCTAACTTCATCTGGGGAGTTTTTCTTGCTAATGTGCTGACGCCTGTTTAGTACTGTACTAATGCTCTTTGGGGATCAAGACTGGGTCTGTATTTATTTTGTTGTTTATTATTCTGTTATTTCATTCCTATGTTTATGTTCAAGCACTTTGTGACATCTTTATGTTAAGAGGGCTTTATAAAATAAACTTGATTGATGTATGTGATACGCTGCTGTTTTTATTGTTTTATTGTAGTTATTGTACAGTTGTTGGACTTACTTATATCATATTACCACTTACCTACTGTGCAATACCATATCACTTATCATTTAGCATTTATATTATTCATAACACTCACGCTCCTGGTGTTGTATGTTATATTGTATATTGTATTTTAATTGTATTGTAGTGTACATTGTGTAATGTACGGATTGTATTTATTGCGTATTGTAGTTCTTATATTTTGTACTGTGTTGAGTAAAAACAGGACAATTACAGTTACTACATTTCATGATATAACTTGTAAGCCTAATTCTGAGGAGAGTAGGCAACAGAAATATATGGTCAATCTGTCCTTTCATTGTCCCATACCAAAATGCTTATACAATTTCACTCATATTTCAAGTTCACTCAGCAATCACTGACTGACCCAAGGGTGGAACTACATCAATGGTGGGGGGACAACATGTTTACTATTTGCTTGTTAATTTTGCAACAGTTCATAGGTTTAATCTGACCCAGGCTTTCAGCCATCTCAGACATCCAGAGATATTCAAACATGTTTGATTTTGTCAGCACATCTGCAACGCTCTTGTGGTGTTAAATATTTAAGTTTTGAGAGCGGTGAGCAGGAACAGCCGATTAAAACTCGCGAGGAAATCAGGAGGAAGAGGCCAAGAAAAGTTGTCCGCGCTCCCCCATTGGACAAAAGAGATGGACAAAAAAGAAACGGGTTGAAGAAAGACGCCGCTCTTCAACCGCCTTGTGACCAAAATAGCTCGACTACAGTAGGTTATTGTCATTTCTTTCAGAGAGAGAAAAACATTTGTGGCCCTTTTGGCGTCCCCCACGACCACATCCAAGAGGAGAATCTTGTAATGTGCGACCCCCCTTTCTGTGCCACATCATTTAGTGTGCCGCCACTGCATTGGCCAGACAAGAAACTGCAGGGACGAAGGTTGTTTAAGGTGAGCGCCACAGAGATCTTAGGTGTTTGTGACAGTTGTGTAGTTTGCGCTTGCCTTTACTTTGTTCCGATGCACTACTGGACACTTTTTTTCCACATTTTTCTCTACCGCTGCAGCCATACTGCCACAGTAAATATAGAACTCCTGAGTCACTAAGGTTCCATAGGACAGGATTCTGTGTTTCATTCTTGTGTCTTTTTTCAAACTGACCTGATGAACTGAACTGAATCGATCGGGTAAGATCAATCCATTTTTGCTGTTTTACTTTTATTCAAAGGAGGAATTTTGGGACTATTAATTGTTTTTGGATAATACCTCCCCTTGGAGACTTTCTGTTGCTTGCAATATTGCTGTATTCGGTGTTGTATACAATATATTCTTATAATATACAGTACTGTGCAAAAGTCTTAGGCACCCTAGATTTTTTATATACATTTCTTAGAAGTCTTAGATGTTTATTTGTTTTCTGCATTAGTGTGCCAGTAGACTGCTGTTTATTGGAAATTTTTGATATTCAGAAACTTTTCATTTCATTAGTTTTGAAAGCATCTTCGCTTTTATGGATATCTTTGACATATGCCTAAGACTTTTGCACAGTACTGTATGTATAGTGTACTATATATTGTCTTGTACTGTCACCTTGTGAGGTCCTATTATGCCTGTACTATGTGTATCTGTATGTTAGATGCCCATACGTCCCTGTACCACTGTCATCAAGACTAATTCCAGTACGCATATTGTTTCATTGAGTTCAAAAGTTGAAACTAACTTGATCCTCAAGCCTATGGCAAAGTTCTAGCTATAGCAGGTATCCTGAGCAGCTCCAAGAAAGCATTATTTTTGGCTCTTCTTTAATGTTCAAGGAATCACCATTACCACCACAAGTCAAGGGCACTAGACAAAGCGTACAAAATTCTTTCAAACCCCGGTCACCCTCTGTTTGCAAAATTTGTCTCACTCCCCTCTGGCCGTAGGTTCCAGACCCCGGCACACAAGACAAACAGAACTAAACAGTCTTTCATCCCCCATATCCTTACTAAACAACTGGCTTAATAACCCAGTCCAGCTGGTCTGGATTATCGCTCTGGCTGAATGCCATCTCCACACACGATACTTGCATATTATACAGTGTATTGCATATTGATGATGTCCATTGTCTGGCGTTTTTGTTCTGTTGTTTAATTTTATTCTTTTTATTGTTGCTGCTCTCTGTGTTCTTTTTATACTTACTGTGAGCACCTCAAATGTGTTACACTGCAACCCAAATTTCCCTATGGAGACAATAAAGTTGCTATTCTATTTTATTCCATTCATATCATCTGGAGCTTGCCTGCTTTTCCAAATTGCCATTTACAAAGCATCTGGGGCCTCATGTATAAACAATGTGTACGCACAAAAACAGCTTCAAATGTTGCGTTCGCCATTCTCCGTGCAGATTTGGGGATTTTTTTTTTTTTAAACAAACATGACAACAATGTCTGCACCTCCACGCATACTTCCATCCTTTTGCAAGCGATTACAGGCGTGGGATATAGCAACAGCATCGAAATGGCAAGATGGTGAAATGTTGTCTAATAACAGCTTTTAAATCAATTTACAACAGTTATCGAATACAAAAGCTTCATCTAACTTGTTTGTTACTGACATTTCAGAGGAACATAGTGATTAAATATAACTTATTTCTTGCGTTAGTCTGCACTCAGTGTGAAAAACAATTTGTTTCTCCTGGCAATGAAAAGAGGCCTACAGTACATCATTGGCTCGCAGCTCAATTGATTTGAATTAGGAACAATTTGCAGAAGAAAATTCTAGGTGTACATCATTACGATTAATCTTCACAGAGCCAGCAATTTAGATTTCCTAGAACTGTTCTCTTGGACCTCTGTGCTGAACTGGGCCCAAGTCCTAGGCCAGTCCTTTTTGTGAGTATTAACTTCACTTGGTTTTCTGGCTTGGTTTTTCAAAGAGAGCTGTCATTAAGCCTTATCATGCCAGCCGTTTGGGATAGTATAATTAGCTTGACTCCTAGATACATTAGGTTTCCATACACTGCAGGTGAACAGGCCAGCATCGAAGTATAATTTGCAGCAATGTCCGGTTTTCAATATGTAATCGGCGCGATCGACTTCACTCATATTACCATAAGGGCACCATCGGAGGAAGAATTTGCCTTTATTAACAGCAAGCATTTTCACTCGATCAATCAATGCCCAGATTATCTGTGATGCAGAAATGACTGTGACCAATGGAGTTGCTCACTGGCCAGGATCAACGCATGATTCGTTTATTCTCACACATGGCAGTGGGGGAGACTGCAAGTGGGAGCACTACGTGACGGTTGGCTTCCTGAGTAGTAGGGAGTTAATTACACTTGCAATAATGCGTGTTGTGACCCTTATCCATGTCTTTGTGCCCATATTGAAAAGTACTTATTAGTTAACCATCGTGTCAACCCCCAGAACGCACAGGAGTCCCGCTGCAACGAGATGCATCAGGTGAGCCCGTTCGGTGGTGGCATCTATGTCCCCAGGGTCCTATGTTCCCCAGATTGATATGGCACATAATGGGAACATGACAAAGGGTCCTATGTTCCCAGGGTCCCATGTTTAACCCTAACCCCTAACCCTTTTTCAGGTTCCCATTATGTGCTAGATAGAGCTGGGGAACATAGGACCCTGGTAACATAGGACCCTTTGTCATGTTCCCATTATGTACCATATAAATCTGGGGAACATAGGACCCTGGGAGAGCACATATGTAGAACTGGGGAACATAGGACCCTGGGAACATAGGACCTTGGGAACATAGGACCCTTTGTCATGTTCCCATTATGTACCATATAAATCTGGGGAACATGGGACCCTGGGAACATAGGAATGACTCCTGGAGGGGACCACTGGGTTGCTAAAGGACGACGGCAGTGCCTCGACTCTTCAGGGGGGGAAGGCTTCTCTATAACCCAACAAAGGTGTGCTCCAACATAAGGGCATGTGCTGTGCTACACAACCTGGCACAAAGTCATAGACTCCCTCTCCCTCCTGATATGAGGACTGATGACCCTGAACCTGATCCCCAACCAAACATTCAGTCAAGTGCTGCCGGACTGCAACAGCGTTTGGATGTGATGCGTCGTTTGTAAAATAATTGGTAAGCTGTATGATAGTGCAAAGGATTTTTATTTTTTTTAACATTTCTTTCAGCAAGGTACTTATTTCACAGAACATATTTCTTTTAAATCAGAACAAACATTATCAACTGAACGAATTTGTGTCCAACTGTGTCTGCAGCACAGTTCTTGAATCAAAAACATGTCAAGGTGAAACGTTGAACATGGCTCTGAAGAATGTGTTCTTGTGTCCTCCATGGCACGTTTTATGTAATATCTAACCACCGAAGCATGATTCCATAACAAAAGAACGACAGGACGAAGGATGGATAAAGATCCTGGAAGTTTTCTTGCCAGCCGGGGATGCGTGGGATGGAGACATGACCGACGAGAACGAATTGAAATCCCCAAGATTCATTGCGAGAATGACACATCACGTCCAAGCAGCGTTGTGGTACAGAGCCAGCTGTAACAGGTGGCAAAAGTAACAGCTGTGTGTCTTAATTGATCACGTGCACGATATGAAGCACACAGTCCATCTCAAACTGTAAGGAAGTATCTCTGTGCTTACTTTCATGAGAAGATCGTTTTCTCTTGGGAGAAAACTTGGGAAGAACGTTCTCCACAAGGTCACAAGTATCGACTTGGCAGGGAGTGTATCTATGTTGCCAGGGTCCTATGTTCCCCAGTTCTACATATGTGCTCTCCCAGGGTCCTATGTTCCCTGGGTCCTATGTTCCCAGGGTCCTATGTTTAGCCCTAACCCTAAACCCAAACCCTAAGGCCTAACCTGGATAGCTCTGGTAAAAAAGCCCCTCTGTCTTGTGAAACAGTTGCGGTCAGAGCTCTGGGTAAACATCTACACACAACCAACCTAACCCTAACTAACCATATTAAGCGAATACAGAGCTTGGGAACATTTTTTTCAGGTTCCCATTATGTGTTGTATGGAGCTGGGGAACATAGGACCCTGGGAACATAGGAATGACTCCACTTGGCATCCTTGGATTTGATAATCAGCTTATGTTGATGTAGCATGCAAGCACTAATGGCACCAAACAGCATATAGGTCCACTTACCTGATTCTTTGGCAGCACACAGCTCCGGAAATGATTTCAATTGCGGTTGGACCACTGGCCGATTTTCCCTCTCCCTCTACATCTCTATATATCTCACTCTCTCTCTACCTTCAAAAACGTTCTATATGAGGACCCAAAGCCCCCGCAGTCACTTAGTGTGCATGATGCCCCTGGCCTTGATTCTCTTCTCATGTGCAGTGATGCGCCTTCTTGCATCGACGTTTACATCGGCCCACTTCTTCTTTGAATTTCCAATTATTGTGCGGACCTCAGAGCTCGCTGCGTTTACTGCACAAAGAGCTTCTAGCCACTCAACATATTTTCTTTTATCAGAGATGCCTGTTGAATGACAACCAAACAAACTGTCTTTCCTGGATTTCACCTCACCAACTAGGATTTCATCTCACAGTCTGTGACATTGCACTTCTTCCTTTCTTCATCCACCTTTCCCCAAGAAAGGAATCAACAAACATAGCATATTATTATTGACTATTAGCATATTAATATTGGGCATTTCAACAGCCATTTGTGGCTAATTGTGGGAGTTAATGGGGTGGGAGTAACTTCACAAGTTGATTGAGATTTATAAAGAGAAATGGTGCACTGGAGGGGGTATGTAACCTTTACACATTACAATATTTTTTGCTGTATACAGGTTTCCAGACTTCTGCTTATGTAACTATTTCATAATAAAATGTCCCTTTTAACTAATTTATTAATTCACAATAAACAATAAACCTATTTTATATTAATATTCTTGAACCCAAATCTGAAATTTTCATGCTCTACCATATTACTTCTGTGCTCTTTACAGGAGCCTTGTGGTGCTATGCTAGCTGTGTGGTTCAGAAAGATAGCTAGCCACCTCAACTTAGTTACACTGCACACAAAATTGCTTTAAAAAATGTAAAAAAATTTCACACAAACATTCAAGTAACCTGTTTAGCCTGTATCACACCTGGTTACATGAGGTATTCTTTACTACTTAATACCTGATAAGGGGAGATAACAAATGAACAGACTCTGCCAGACCTAAGCAGTCAATTAGCAACACATGCAAGGATTATCAGTAGATTGTCATTCCATTAATAATGGGAGAACAACAAAGGAGACAGTTGTTTTTCTACAGGCTATTCTCACACTTTAAAAAAAAAAAAAAATGACATCTCTTTAGCATGTGAATCAGTAAGTTAAACAATGCTTTTTGGCTGCATGTCACTCTTTTTATCTCTGTGAATTATAGCCAAATAACCTTTTAACGACATTTTAACTACATGCAATTCTGAAGCAGTTATGAAATTAACTTCCACGTGTAATACAATTTCAGCATGTAATAGAAGTATTTAACCAGCTACACTGGCAGGAAACAGACACATCTTAGTGATAAGACTTTTGACGCATTTGTTTGGATGTGACTGACGATACAAACTATCTACTGTTGTGTATTAATTGCCGCATCTCCCGTCAACATGAATATGGATGTCATCTGCCAGAGACAGTCCCCTGAAACTGGACCTTTGACACTCAAGGGGCGGGCACATTCATAATACAATCCCACCAGGCTAAGACACTGTGTGCATTTTAACCGCCATGTATGTCAACAACTTCAGCTAACTAGCCTTGCTGAACAAGAAGTGTCACTTTCCAGGTAATGAAAAACATTCTCCAAGCTATCAGGAAGGTAACTTACACTTACACTAACAGAGTAACTTGCCCAACACTACCTACTTCACTCACTTCTTGTTGACTTGACCCACTCTCACAGACACAAACACATTTTGCAGGACTTGTTTCATGTCTGTGTGTGTTAACACTTGAGATTTGATTCGAAGATAGTTCAAACGATAATTCAGCCTTCCACCGGTCGTCTACAGGTTTGTACACAGAGGGAGTTATGGTGAAAAAAGAAACGGGGATGAGGAAGTGTATATTAGTCGCAAACAGCGGGAATTCTAAATGACAGGTCCATTTCCCCTTGATGGCTTTGAGCTCACACTGATGCCTCTGCACAGCCATTTGTATTCCGCCTGATCCCTCCTCGCGTTGCCACTCCATATAACTCCACGGCTAATCAGCATAGGACTACCAGCAGGCTGTTGAGATTTACCACATTAAATTCACCCTGAGACTCCATGAAAAACGCATTAACTCACTGAAAAAAAAATCATAAACCGAGCTGAAAATTCTCAAATGATCTTTTGTCCAAGGGCGCCATTAGGGCCTTTTTTTTTTTTTTTTTTTTTTTTTCTTTTTGCATGCCCCCAGTAGATGAAATGCACCCTGGAATCATAATCAATTGCCAGCAAGAAGTATAGATGTTTTATAGACAGCGGGGATCTGTTCTCTTTCTTTCTCTACAGAACAACACTTATTGGCACCTCCAAGTGAAGAAATTGACTTATGGCTATGCGATTGACTCGCACTCTCCCTCGTGCCGAACGCTCAAATTAACTATCTCACAAAAGAAAAAGACAGGAAATCCATCAGCGTGGAACCTTGAGAAATCAATGGGTAAAACCAACCCGGCGAGGCTCTTAGCGGCTATTCATTATTTAATCCAATTGTGACTTACACATGGGGAGGCCAAGCAGATGCTCACATCCTCTGTTTCAGCCCCAGCGCAAACACAGATTTACTGTAAAATGAACAAAAGTGCCGCGACAGAAGCTTAATATTGTATGGCAGGGGCCGTCGTGTAACCCTCAAAGGCATGCATAATTGACGAGGTCGTTATTTACAGTAGCTAGTTATGTGCGAGGGGACATATGGAAAAAAAGGAAATATGAATATGGGAACAAAGCAAGCAAAATACTGGCCTTTAAAGCAGAGCATAGGGCAATCGATCGCAATATCATTTAGTCTGCAGCGCAATTTATGAGCGTACAGTATCTATAGATTTCTTTACATTTTCACAGTTGTTTTTGAACGAAAACAAAAAAGATCACTGTTTCTCATTAACATTTCCTCTATGCAGGTAAAGCTCAAAAATACATTTGGAAGAGATTGTAAAGAATGTTAAGTAAATGACCACAACTCCATCAGTTTTGCCTCTAGGAGGATTTACTCCGAATTGTACACTGCAAAAAAATTACAAGCTGTCCAGTGATTTTATCTTGTTTCCAGACCTATCAAGCTGATTTTGTGATATTTTTAGTCAAATTATCTCTAGGGCTGCAACTGACGATTATTTTCATTGTCGATTAATCTGTTGATTATTTTCTCGATTAATCGATTAGTTGTTTCTATAAAATAGTTGGTCTATAAAATATCAGAAAATGGTGAAAAATGTGGATCAGTGTTTCCCAAAGCCCAAGATGACGTCCTCAAATGTCTTGTTTTGTCCACAACCCAAAGATATTCAGTTTACTGTCATAGAGGAGGAAAGAAACCAGAAAATATTCCCATTTAAGAAGCTGGAATCACAGAATTTTGACTTATTTTTCTTAAAAATTACTCAAACCGATTAATCGATTATCAAAATAGTTGGGGATTAACTTAATAGTTGACAACTAATCGATTAATCGATGCAGCTCTAATTATCTCACTGCACTGGTTTCAGTAAATTTCACTTGACACAATGCCATGCTGAGTTCTTTTAAGAAGTCGTCATAAAACAATGAAGAAAATTTCACCTTTACCAAGTAAATGTCCTGAAACAAGTTGCATTAAGCTGAAAAAAAGTCAAATTTGCTGAAACCGGTATAATGATCTGCCAGTGCAGTGAGATGATTTCACTAAAACAAATCGTAAAATAAGCTTGATAAGTCTGGAGACAAGTTAAAATAACGTCGTCAGTTTTTGCAGTGTAATCATCTGAATGCCCCGTTATATTCACTTTAGACACTTTACAAAGACATCTCCCTTCCAGTTGGAAATGCAAATGACCGGGAGAATGTGCAGTCACCTACATTAAAAGCAGAGACTCATTCTGCTGTTAAAAAGACACCACCACTTTAGTGCTTATCAGTGTGGGTGCCAAAACCAGCTCTATATCCAGACCTATGGGAGGACTCATTAACATTTACCCATCATTAAGCCATCACATGAAACTGCACTGTGAATAACAGAAACATCGCTATCATTATCATACATCAGCCGTCACCACAACATCTAATAACTCTGTTGTAGAGGGAAGAACCCGGGAAAAAAATTTCCATAAATACATGCGTAACCTTGAAAAACAACGGACAAAGGTTATACCATTCTTTTATTAGACAACTGATAAATATCTTTTGGAAGCTTCGTGCCAATTATTTAACTTGCAGCGCTGCGTTTGCATTCCAGGATCTATGAAAAACACAGTCTCAGGGCAGACTTAGGCAAATGAATATGGATCTACAGAAAAAGAATCATTATTGCCACATAATACTCTACTTAGGTGGCCCAGGGGTCTCATTTTCAAAGGTTGTGTATGGGGGGGGGGGGGAAATGGTGCATGCCAATTTTCATGCACACGCTGAGATTTAAAGAATTTGTTGAGAGAGTTTACCAACAGTATATCTACAGCAACTAGCGAGCATGTGGCTGAAATAAATGATGTTGTGATATTTTGGACAATAATGAAAGCCTAAAAAAAGATTACAATTCTAAACAACAGCTTAATGCAAAGAAGAGGGACAATGCACAAACTTTACAACTTTACAAATTTCTATTTTCATTTGATATGCTATCCTTACACCACTTACTCTTGGAAAGTATTGTGTAGCCAAATCTTTAAAACCTGCACCAAATACCTTTTTCTTTTTCCTATCTAAAGAAAAGACACCTAAGCTCCTCCAACACAATGGAAATCACTGAAAGCACACTGTCATTATGGTGGTCCTGTTACAGTACTGTGCAGGGCTTTGTAGTTTCTTTATCCCATACACACACACACTGCCTGTCAAAAGTTAGGACACACCTGATTGATTGTACTTTTTTCATTCTCTTAAAGCCATTTTGATCTAAAGGCTTCTGCTTAACTGCTTGAAATGTTTTTTCTTAGACAAATATAAATAGTGAAGTTGATCCTATGTATGAATTTCTTTCCAAAGCCTTTGCCTTTCCATCAAGGCAAAGGGCGGCTACTTTAAAGAATCTAAAATATAAGATAGATTTGTTTAATACTTTTTTGGTTGCTGCATAATTCCATTTGTGTTATTTCATAGTTTTGATGTCTTTACTATTATTCTAAAATGTGGAAAATAGTAACAATAAACAAACATTTGAATTTTGTTTTGAATTTCACACATCTGACATCATGTATGTAATCCTTCACTTCATCGTCTACTTTAAATAACATTGAAGAAGGTGCAAATATGCTGTTCAAATAAACTGGAAAATCCCTCTTGAAATTCATCTGTACCCCAAAAAAAAAACAACCAGGCTCTCTCACTGCTTTTGGATTTCACTCAAGTTTAAATTTGTGACTTCCTGAGAAGATTTCCCACCAGTCGCCATACAGACTCCAGAATTGAATTTTGGGTAAATAGGGTGAATCTATAGCATCTCAGTTAGTGGTGATGGGATGCTCTTCTCTGTTGCAGCCCCACTTTGTGATGATGGCTGATAAGACGGCTGGATTTTTACATAAAAGCCTAGTGCAGCTTTAAATATAACACAAATTATATCTGCAAATCAGTGTCGTTTTTGAACAGCAGCTAAACAAAGTGGTTACTAAGCGACATAAGTACTGATATGCGTGGTGATATTCGGCTAGCACATTAATATTTAAATGGTCTGTTATGTGGTTACAGGTATGTGTTTATCAGATATTTTACGAAGGCCTCCAACATGTCTCAGCCAATCAGAAGTGAGGCCCACAACTATTTAATAAGGATTTTTGAGCAGTGTATTTTCTTGTTTGAATGTGTTTTACTCTTCATTATGACTTCAATCAACTTGTTTTTTTTAAAGTAAAACAAAACATTACATCCTTGCTAAAGAATATTAATTTCTACTGGCTAATAGCAGACCCCTCTGGACTGCAATCTTGTTGTATTGCTTTACCACACAAAGGGAGACTGCTTTACAGCACAAATCAGTAAGAACAGTACAAATGGAGCTAAAGCTTTCAGAGTTTCTGGCAAAAGATAAGATGGTGGAAGGAGTGAAAGATTGATCAAAAAAATCTTTTTCCTCTCCTGTAAGGACAAAGATTCCAGGGAGGGGGAGGAGGGACAGGAAGCAATGAGGCTTATGGGAAATGTGGTACTAAAGTTGACTAGCATTAACAATACCACTGGCATGACATAGAGGCACCATTTATCTTGTCCACGGTCTCTTTGGTTTTTGGTAATTATACCAAGGCATCACAATTAATTTGACAATAATAAATTGATGTTAAAAAATGCTACACATAGCACCTTTAAATCGACTTTTATTTGCTTTTATTTGATCTCAAGTTGGATGTTTGCTCAGTGCCGTTGGGAGAATCCTGATTCTTCAAGTGATCGTAACAGAACAGGATCCTAAGTTCATGTCGCATTACCAGATGAAAATGTAAAGCCTGTGCCGTAGCATGTTTCCCTCATACATCTAGAGCACATTTTAATGCACTCCACTGCCCCCCCTCAAAGTAATGTGGGCAGCTCAGGGACGAAAGAAAAAAAAGAAGTCTCCCAGGAATAAGTCACCATTAGTATCTGTCACCGGGGACGGCGTCTGTGGTTTTGGAATACATTAAAATCATGAGAGGGGAGTCTTACTCGCAGCCTATTACCAACCACGCTCGCTCAGCCATGGGAATCCAGTATTAGCACTCTCCTAACAGGCTGGGACCGGCCTTCACAATGAATGCACACCGGTCATTTTCTGATTGGGCCTGAGTAATATTTCTTTTCTTTTTTTTCACCCCCCCCACAGAAAAAAATGAACCGCAGCACGGCTGTAAGAACAAACTCTCACAACGGTCGGTCGTCATCAGATGGCTTTATTTCACACACCACTGCAAGCCATTTCTAATTGCGAGGTGACATATAGTTGTGGGTGTTCAAAAGAGAGAGAAATGCAAATACAGGCATATATTTACATAAAGACACACAAAGCAAATAAAGAGCCCTAGTGTTGATGTTGCTTCTCTTTATGTTCAGTCCATCAAGCAAACATTAACATCAGCCTCAAACTAATGGAGAAAAGACCATTTTTTTATGAAAGAAAGTTAAGTGCGGTCTATTGTTTGTGCCACATTCAGATGCAATAGATACTGATTACACTGAGAATAGTAATAATATAATTCATAATTATACATACATCAAGTACGATTGTGTATTTCCCATTCATTTTGTACTTATGCAAGTTTGGAAATTGCTTGTGATAGATGCTTTTCAGATATTACATGTAGTCTTGCACATATTCCAGTATGCAGACTTTACTCCCAGGTCCTCTGACAAACATGGATTTTTATTTATTTTTTATTTTTTTTGGAAATTATGTTTACTGATTTTTGTTATTTGACAAGGCAATAAACAACATAAGAACACACAACAATCACCAAAGCAAAGAAATACACAACACCATTCGGATTGTTTACAAACCCAAAATATATATATAAAATACTACAAAATAAAATACCAAAGAGTCTCACATCACATCCAGAGAATCTCACATCACATCTAGAGGTATATGACTGTAGGTATAGGGTGGCAAAAGTGGGAGTGTAGAATGGGGGAAAAAAAAAAAAAAGAAAGGGGGCTTGGATTTTCATTTTTTGAGCAACTTGGTGTCCTTGGTAAGTACGCTCCATTTGATGGGGTGTCATGAATTCGACGGTAAGCACGTCGACGGCCGCTACACAGGAGAGAGCCGGCCTGCCATGAGCTCGTTTAGCAGGTTTCTTGGTGGTTGTTGTCTCGCGGGCGTGATTGCTGCCCAGTTTGCCATGGCTTGATTGGACAAAACTGGGCAAACTGGTGTAACAATGTCAGGCACACTTCTTGGCTGCCCAGTGTGCCTTGGCTTGATTCATGCAAAAGCGCCCCTTGCATTGCAGCTGACTCAGGAAATTGGCCCGGAAAGTCATGTTGGTTTTGTACTTACTGCGTGAGATGAGCATTTTGCCAGATGTCCGACACTGGTGTAATTTTAGTTTTTTGCCATCGCCTTTACCGCCCATGAAAAGCCGTGAGCTTGGAATTATAAGGTTCTATCTACTTCTGAGATATTGAGCTTCAAAGTTGTAAGCATCCATTGAGTTAAATGGAGATGGGTCCTTTTGTTTTAGAAATTACAGACTCAAAAATCGTTACCTTCAAAAAATAACAGTACTGTGCAAAAGTCTTAGGCATATGTCAAAGAAATCCATAAAGCGAAGATGCTTTAAAACTAATGAAATGAAAAGTTTCTGAATATCAAAAATTTACAATAAACAGCAGTCTACTGACACACTAATGCAGAAAACAAATAAACATCTAAGACTTTTAAGAAATTTATATAAAAAATCTAGGGTGCCTAAGACTTTTGCACAGTACTGTATGTCAACAGGCACTCATAGAATAGGTTCATGCGACCAACTCAGTTTTGACAAAAAGGTCAGATAGAACCTTCGAAGTCTAACCCCACCGATGCATTACCTCTCGGAAGTCATAGGTTCCCAATGTTTTCCAAAATACATTAAAAACAGCTCAGAGACATACTGCTAGTGATGGTAGGTTCACGAACGATCCGATTCTTTTCAACGGCTCTTTGGTACGAGCGAAGGGAACCGAGTCGTACTTGGTGAGCCGTTCTTTTTATCGTTGTCCACTTAAATCCACTTAACCTGACATACCAGATGGTCTCACGTGATTCATGATCTCGTGAATCCAGCTGCCTCGCAAGGTAAAAATCCACTCCGCTTTACGTGAACGGTGAGAACCAGCCAGTCACAAGAGGTAGACGTGTTTGAAAAAAAAAAAAAAAAAAAAAAAAATGCGCCAAACTCGAAAACGCAGCAGCATTTGGATGCATATAATGTGTGTATCTGATTTGCACTAAAATCTGTTTTGCACAAAAGTTCATTATACTTGTTTTTTTTATTGTGCCAATAAAAAGTTTTCTAATATTAAGTGTTGCATGAATTGCATTCAAGGCAAGGCAACTTTATTTACATAACACATTTCATACAGAGGGTAATTACTTCTACCTTGACTAAACGTAGTCCATCATTTTAAACACTACATTGCACTTTTTCCTAACTTGACTTAATTATCAAGGTTAACACGGACTACTTTCGCTTTGTCCATTACTGCACACTGATACTTCTGGTGGTAGTGCCTCTAGCAAGCCAGGAGAGGGGCAGCACATGCGCATCCAAATTCATCACTGTGTGCTTCTTTGATTTGACATCATGCATTTATGGATTTGTTTATCCGGTCGCTGCGTTATTCCTGGTCCTTTCTGTGTGGAGTTTGCGTGTTTCCCCATTTTTCCCCATGTTCTTTTGGGTTTCTTCCCACAGACTGGGTGGATTGGGAGTGTTGTAGTGTAAGTTGTTATTGATGGTGTCTGATATCAATACGACTTAGAGTTAGCTTCAAGGAGAATTAAAGAACGGGGCACCAGATAAAAGACAGCATCAACAGGTCTCATCTGAAGGACTGAATTCCGAGCGTGCTTGAATTTAAACCCACACA
This sequence comes from Centroberyx affinis, assembly GCF_046629955.1. Classification (NCBI taxonomy): domain Eukaryota; kingdom Metazoa; phylum Chordata; class Actinopteri; order Beryciformes; family Berycidae; genus Centroberyx; species Centroberyx affinis. The sequence continues at coordinate 161,004 of NW_027279803.1, forward strand.
ATGAATACAGGAGATGACTTTATGTAAAGGAATATATTTATTACTAGACTAAAGCACACTCAATAATCAGGTAAAATTAGATCTATGGTTGAATTGTAATGAATAAGTGGCAACCCAGGAATAGATGATCATGTGAGCATATCGAAATGATAGTTTGACCAATATTTAAGCATTTCAGACACACTGAACTGGCGTGTGTGTGTGTGTGTGTGTGTGTGTGTTTGTGTCAGTCAAGGCAGTTGGACTCCTTTAGCACACATGATACCAAAACTAAGCCCCGTGAAAAGACGAAGAAAATCGAATAATGCAAATAACTATTGCATGAAAGATCACAGAGGCATACAAAGCGAAGAGATATACATTCGAGTCAAACGCAGTGTGATACCCAAAGGTCCCATGAGTCTGTAGGTAAAGATTTCTTATGATTTTGGGACACAATCTGATGTGTCTCATCTCAGATGTTCTGGCACCTCAGGGATTACCGGTGACAGGGGGTATGTATTGGTGTTTTATTGTTGTTTGACAAGTCTGCTCCTTATCACCGTCCTTGGGAGTGGAAAAGGGGTAATTTACCTTCAGCTTGTTGCGTTTTTCTTTGAGATCCCACAGCTTTCCCCCCACAACACTGGTCTGCTGTCAGGAGAGAGATCACACACAGCAAGCAAAGGGAAGCTTCCTCAGCCTACACTGGTGAATATATTTTTAGTCGGCTCAATATCAACAAGTTTGATTCTAGTAACATTGCCTTTATTACATTTTGGAATTAGGCCATGTAGCACCCAATAATGTAATAATTTCCTGAAAACGTAATAACGCCTGAAAATGTAATAAACTTTGCACTTAACTTGATCGAAAATGTAATAAAACCCAATAATGTAATAATTTGACCAATAATGTAATAAAATGTCCTGACTGATATTGTAATAACATTTTACCGATAACGTAATACCTTTCAATATAATAAAACCGAATAATGTAACAACTTGACCAATAATGTAATAAAATGTCCTGATTGATATTGTTATAACATTTTTATGTTTATTTTTATATTTCATGTTTGGAAATGTAAACTCTAGGTTTTATGTAGAATTTGAAATTTACAACAGATTGCAAGATGTGTAAATTATTACGTTATTGGGTGCTACAGGCCTAATCTACATATCATAATACCTTGCACTCTTAAAGATGGGGCAGGAAGGGTTTTTTTTTTTAGAACCATTTTGGTAATATTTGTTAAAATTCTCTTTACATCCCGACAGCTATCAATAAATAAAACATTCCAAGAAAAAAACAACGGTTTCTGTGAGTCCTGACCGAGAGAAAACAAATATATCTACAGAAGAGATGATGTGAAACAGTCATAATCCAAAGTGAATACTGGGCCTACTCCTGGTTTAAGTTTTCCTTATGTTTTTTCAAGTTTTGTCAATAATGTCATATTGTGGGTCGCTGGGTTATCAGCACTGAGGAGAAGGTTGTGGGTTTTCCTGGGTTCTCCTGGGTTTCCTCACACAGGCAGGTGGATTGGGAGTGTTTGTCTATCTGTGTTTGCCCTGTGATGGACTGGAGACCTGTCCAAGGTGTCTCAGTGCATGCTGGGATAGGCTCCAGCTCTCCACCGCTCTGAAAAGAATTAAGCGGGTTGAGAAAATTGATGAATGAACGTTTGGTTGTTTATTTGTATTTATTTACCATTGGCCTCCTTTATCACATTTAGCTTATTTCTCCTGGTGGGTCGCTCCGTGACATATTAGTTTTTCAGCATTATCGGTTATCATTAATAATCTCCCTCTTGCAAGGTTCCTGGGAAAAAAAAACATTTTATTTAAACCGAATGAAATAACGTTGCGTAGTTAATTACAGAGGCTAAAACAATAAATAAAGGCCAGTAAGACAAACAATAAAAAGCCAAACATGAATTAAAAACAGGTTTATGGTTTAGTCTTTCTCATAAATATCTGCTGCTATCTTCCAGCTCCGAGTCCAGTGGCCGATCAATCTCTTACCATTCAGTGGCAAACAAACACAAGTTGTTGCAAGACCTGCACAGCCTCTACAGTCTTAAAGGACTACTCCAACTTTTTGGGAGTTTGGTCCATTGGCCTAATATCTGAGGATTAGTGGACAGGTCCCAAGAGGATGGGATCCCATTAACAGATAATAATAAGGAGGGGAACTGTTGGGGAAAATGTTCCTCAGTACTGCTTTTATTTAAATCATCTTGTTTTCGTTTCATTTATTTTTTGGGGCATTTTTTCCTTTATTTGAGAGGTGAAAGTGGAGGGACAGGAAACATTGGAGAGAGAGAGAGAGAGAGAGAGAGAGAGAGAGAGAGAGAGAGAGAGAGAGAGAGAGAGAGAGAGAGAGAGAGAGAGAGAGCGAGAGAGAGAGAGAGAAACCCAGGATGCCGTGATCACATGGTACGTGCCTTAGCCCACTGAGTCACCAGGACGCCCCTTCCTTTTGTCTTTTGTGTCAAAAAACATAAATCATGACAAAATCTCCTTTATAGAGATATCATGGATCCCTAACTTAAATAAGCTTGAATAACCAGAATAAAACATCAATATATATATACCACAATTGTTACATTTAAATTTGAATCTATTGGGTTTCAGGAAGGGCTTCTCTCGTCTCCTACCTACACCTACCTATAACTTTTAGTTTAGTTTAGTAAAAGTGTGTACATGCTTGTAATAAAACAACATTCTTGTCACTATTTGCAGAACTGTAAGAGAAAGCCAGTGATACCCATAAGACGCCATAATGCCAAAGAAGAGTAGAGCAGAGAGGTTGAGAGAATCCAGGCAGGGGATATGAGATGATCAGGAACTCTGAAACACAAGACTACATGTACGGACATGAACTATATCAACATTACCTTCCTCCACCATGAATTGGATTATGTGACAATAGCACAAATTGGATTATGTGGCAATAGCACAAATTGCATGTGCCATTTTCACCACTAATGGTTTAGCAAGCAAAGGTTAGGGAAAGGCTTTAGTCATGGTTAAATAAGCTTGTAGAAACACAGTAGAAATGTTCTTGTTAGGTGTTGGGGATTCGAACCCGGATCATCTGTATTGAAGGCAAATGCTTAAGCCCGTCCACCACCCTGACCAAAATAACCTTACTTTCCACTATGTTGTTTCAATATCAGACTACTCCCTGTTTCTAGTTGTGTCTCCTTCACATAACCCTGTGCACGGAGCACGTATTTGCATTTTAACACGGTCATTTCAAGAGATCAGGCTGGTATGGTATCAAGAGTACCTGAGAGGGGGAAAGGGAAAGAAAGAAGAAACAAACGGAAGAGGGAAAAACTAAATCAATTAAAGATTTATCTCCCAGAGAGCAGAGACATATTCAGTCAGGATGGACAAAAAGGCAAAACGAACAAAGGGCAAGAGTAAAAAGGCAGAAGGAGTGGCAAATCTTTTGCAGAGCGGCTACACACTAACCCAAGCGCACCAGACTAGAGTGCAGAGCTATAGCACAAAGACAGGTGAGAAGTGCCAGATCATGGCATTACAGGGAAATCCAGAGGCTAAGACAGGAACTTGAAGAGAAAAGTTGTCATAGGTTGAGGGCAACAAAAGTCAGTCAAAAGAATCCCCAACAAAGACCCAGAATGAAGTTAAGACACACAAAGTTCCTTCACTAAGCTACAGGGAGACATCTGTGCAAAGTACATGGAAATGCGCAAATGAAGGCAGACTGACTCAAACAGAAAGGACTCAGGACACAAAGATTGACAACATTGGCAGAAGAGATCTGTTGCAACAGTAATGACAAAGCCTGTACAGTCAGGGAGTATGCCACATGTAAGACCAAGTCACTACCACATGACTCAAGCTCTTTAGGGCAAGATGCAGAGTGGAATCAGTGGGTCACAATAAGGGAGAAATATCAAAAGGTGGAAAAAAGATTTAAAGATAAGCTTAGTTTGTCCCCCACATTTCCGTTTCACTATCTTCAACAAACAGAGCAACTTCTTGAAGATTTTGAAAATGACATGAAAGCCAAAGCATACAAAAATCAGTATAACCTATATGTTTGCATGTGTAATCTTTTTCTTTATGCTGGCGACTCTGCTCTTTTCTCTTTTGATGTATCAGAATCAGAAATACTTTATTGATCCCCGAGGGGAAATTGGGTTACATTGCAGCTGCTCACATTGTAGAAGTGAATATATATAAGCGTAGAGAAATTATAAGAAATTATACGAAAAATAGAAATACGAAAGTAAGAAATATGTAAAATATGTGCATTATACTACAATATATAACAATGAGAATAAAATAATAATAATAATATAGAAATAAGAGAACTAAGAATTCTGTACAATATGCATCATACTCCCAATATATACATATGTTGTATGATGTATGTATGTTGATGTTTGTGAGACAAACATTAACCCATGTTGGAAACCATACTGAGCGCTGAGTTAACTAAGATCAATGCCTGGCTTTCACTGCATCTTGGCAAAACCAAGGCAATTATTTTCATCTCCAAAAGGAAACTAAACAAGGCCTCTGATTTTAAAGTACAGTTGGCAGGTGGAATGGTCTCAGTTAAAACAGATCTTTATCCAACTCACCGTTAACGAGAACTTCATCTAGCGACGCCTTCCAAACGCCTGCTGCTTAGTGGCTCAAACTTCCTTGGGCTTAGTATCATGTACACACCACCATAAAAGTTTCAATAAAGTCTTGAGTTTTCACAAAATGGAGCTTTTTGGAGCTGGGAGCTATAGCTAATGCTACCACCCTGTGCATGCAGTTGACACCATCAGTGTGGTAGCATTAGCTAGCTCCAAAAAAGCTGCATTTAAGAAAAAAGGAAGATTTTATTGAAACTTTTATGGTGGAGTGTACATGATACTAAGCCCAGGGACACTCAATGTTAGTTTGAGCCACTAAGCAGCAGGGGTTTGGAAGGCGTTGCTAGATGAAGTTCTTGTTAACGGTGAGTTGGATAAAGATCCTTGGGACGCTAGTCATGACATAGCCATGTAGCGTCTCTTTGGACCTTGGATGCATCTTAGATGAGAACTTGGATGGTAGGAACATCAAAGACCAAGACAAAGACCATCCCCTTTATAAAATGTTGAAAAGAAACATGACATATGGGTTGGGATCGGAAGAGCTCTTGGGATTAGCGGTACGTTGTGTTTACTGACTTGGAAGCTAGTTAACTCGCTAACTGTATCTACTCGTTAGCTAGCTAACTAACAAACAAAATAGCAATCATGTGTTGGCCAACTTTTTTTTTTTTGCTAATTGTTTACATTTTCCATCCCTTTAATGTTTTACATGCATTCATCATGATTAAAGATATTTTAAATCAGTTATGCCATACCTCTCAGGCTCATTCACTCCCATTCAGTTCCAGATGGCATACCAGACAACTCCGGAGACTTCCAATTCAGTCGGTAAAGGTAATCCATCACTGTGAATGAGAAGCTGACAATGCATTTTGCAAAGCTGCATCAGAATGCTAATTATACACCACTATATATTGTGAACCATAATAGCCTATTGACTGATAATACGTGTCGGCCTAATTCATCATCCCATATGTGCGTTATTCTCAACAATACTGTGACAATGACAACACTGCGATTCCGGTGACAATATGTAAACCTATTTGCTCTTGTTAGAATAAAAATGAGCTTGGAGAAAAATAATTTTATCACACACACCTATAAATATTATCATGAAACTCAAGACCTGATAGGCTACTGGTGTACTGAAAAGAGTAAAGCCCTGAAAAAAAGGCACCCAAAATTCCTCTTTGATATCATCCTTCTCTTTGCCATTTTGCTATATCGCACCCAGCTCAGCTGACTCATAGTTTGTGTACACATTAGTGGTGTAACAGACCGTAGTTCCGTAGATCCGTGATCCGTACAGATCCCCCCCCCCCACGGTTCGGAACACATGTGAACCGCGGATTAATTGCAAAGTTTAACCATCATAGTGTGAAATAAAGTTTTACTGCCGCTGTTACTTTTTAAAGTAATAATTCCCTAAATCTGGATGCAGAGTTGCAGCGAAAAGATACAGACAAGACAGATGCTTCTATGTTTTACTCTGAAGACTAATGATTGCGTTAGGGAAGAAAAAAAAAGGAAGAGCGACTGATTTAAAAGCCTCCATTGAGTGAAATCCCGTAGGCTGTGACTTGACTTCGGGCATTTTCAGTGGTGGAACTGGGAAACTGGGCGTGCTCGTCATCACTGAAATAGATCGCAAGACTGTGATGTTTATTTCAACTTCGGCAACATGCTCCGCTCGGAGAAGCTCTCTGCCTGTCTGTGGCAGAGCCTTCAGTGTTGATAGGCTATTACTCGTGACGTGTAACCAATCAGAGAGTGCTGTGGGCGGGACATTGAGCGGGAATACAGAGTGGTGACTACAGACAGAGAGGGGGCGGCTGCATCAGAGCCAAAGTAGCACATTTTTAAATGAATTTAACCCTAACCCTTTTTTTTTTTTTTTTTTTGCTGATCCGAAAAATGATCCGATCCAATTACAATTTCACATTTGGCAGACGCTTTTATCCAAAGCGACTTACACATGAGATTTGCATACAACACAAGCAAGTTTCTAGATAGGAGAGAACAACGAGAGTAAGTGCTATAGAGCTAAGTTCTGGTCCAACAGGACAAAGGTGCTACAAGACAGCGCAACAAGCTAAGTTCTGGTCCAACAGGACATAGATCCGTGACTCAAAACCATGACATGATCCGAACCGTGAGTTCTGTGATCCATTGGACCCCTAGTACACATGTTGTAGCCTAATGCATGGAGGCACATTTTCATAGCACTGTCATTTTTTTCTAAACTCCAATATTTGTGTGGAAAATGGCATGTGTATACTTTTTGTTTGTGTGCAGTGTTTATTGGTACATCTGGCCCAGGTCTGGCAAAGCAAATTCCTATACATTGTACCTCCTTTCTGTCCCCCATAACAAGGGTAATATGTTCATAATAGTTCAATATTTCATTCATTGCATAGTAAAAGGCTAATTAGACCTTTCTTTCCTTCCTCATTTCCCATTAGTACCAGTTTGACTTGATCTGAAACATTTTGATTTGTGTATGTTACTTATATTAAATCAACAATAAAACGACAAAATGGGTAGCGATGGCATTTAATTGCAAAGCAAGAAATCATAAAACAAGAATAAAATCTCTGTGGTTAAAAAGTGAACCTATGCAGTTAGAGTAACATCCTCATTATTGTGAATAATAAAGCGGTCGATGTCTTGACAGAATAAAAGAATACAACACCTTGGAATAGAGCGATAAAGATGAAGAACAGGCTGGAGGGATGACTAGCCATTAGTGAGCGGCCATGGTCACTCAGAGTGGGAGATAGGGGGGGTGATTTATAGGATCTCTGGAGGTTAGTTAAACCTAAAGCTCATGTAAAGCATAATCCTCGCTCCGGCTGCAGGCTAACTGCTGGTGTATTAGGAATAAGTCACAGAGTCGCTTATATAGATCATTTTAGTGATTTTGTTCAGAGTCAATAGGAAGATCTCGGAATGAAAAAGACAAGTTCCAAGAAATCTTTCAGGGACACGGGCGAGAAAACGGCAAGTAACATTTGGGCTAGTTGGTGGGGCATCAACATTCGTGTGTGAGCAGAAAGAGAAGTGGAAGTGTAAATTGAAATACCGGCTCTCGTCTACGATGTGGGTGAAAACCAGGAAAGCAATTTCTTTGTCTGGACATTTGTAAATTAATATCAGGGATTTACTATGTACACGGTGACCCTTTTGTTGCATTGGGAAAAGGTTGGACAAAACACAATCGTCAGAGACATGAAATGAGTCGGACTGCTGGCTGATATTGACAGACCGAGGATGACTTTCTGATTACTTTTATTCCCTGTAGGGTTTTTTTTTTTTTTTTTTTTTTTTTTGCAGATAGATTGAACTTTGGATGACTAAAAACATTAATAATATTTTGTTATGCTGCTGTACGTATGAGTAAGGAACAGGATGTGTGCTGCATGCATTAGATGAGCAGCTGACTTTGTTCAGTGCATAAAGTGTGATAATGTATTAATACACTGCAAAAAATATTATATAATATATAGTTCAACTTAAAAACATAAGTTTCCTTGCTGCCTTAACATTGTGAGTTGACTGAAGTAGTACTGAATAGTTAGGTCAAAGATCATTAGTTAGTTGTTCTAATGTAGAAAAGCTAACTGAGTGAACTGAAGACAATAAGTTCAATCAACAAATGTCTAGTCATGCTGATTCCTGTTTCCAAGTTGAATGCATTAATTGATGAACTGAAATCCAGTGTTATTTATTTTTTCACAAGGTTTGCTAGGTTTAAGTTGGAGTTCCTCTTGTATCACATGATTAATACACAGCTCAGCATATAGTCTGCAGCTGCAATACACTTACTTGTAGTGGACTGTACTTGTCATGTGCATCAGAGAGAAACTTACTTGATTTTATCATGCTTTTTTTTTTTTTTAAATCAGAAATTAACCTATGATTCACCAAACATACATACATAACAAGTCTCTATCCTGTAACTTAATTCAAACCAGAAGAAGGAAGAGTTTCTGGAGAGTTAAACCGAATGCAATGCATACTGGGAAGTCTGCTAATAAACTAACAGTGTTGAGTTTAGTGAATGCTTTATAAGGTGTTCTTTCAACTCGTAATTTTAAGTCACAAGATGTGAACTCATGATTTTAAGTCATGAAGCTCATAACTCGCACTTTTAAGTTGAAATTGACAAACACATCTATATACATTGTGTTAATGGATAAAGATGAGTTGATTTCACTAAATTGCACTATGAGTTTTTAGTGTAGTGGTACAACAAAGGGAAAAGGACAAGAAATCCAGAATCCCTAGGCACTCAATTGTCAATGATATTTTAGATACATTTTAAACTCTTAAAACAATGAACTTTCAAAAGTATAGTATCGAAAAGGTAAAAGAAAAAAAACGTCCCTAATGGTCTAAAATATCCTCAGCATAAAATTACACAGATAGCAGCACTTATACCTTGATGGTAACTGTTACTGACAAGGGAATCAATTTCATTTTACAAGTGTTAGGGACAGTTAAGATGCGAGGTCATGCATTTTATATTATTTGGCATGATTCCTGGCACCTCTAGTATTACAGATCTTTTTAGAGATCCAAGTAATTTTATTGCCGGAACCCAATTTCTGATGGTGTTTTAATCATTATTTACCCTCACAAACAAAGGCCATATGACAAATATTCTCATAACTTGGCCGGTATTGTGATATTTTGACTGTTGACCTTATTCCCCCCAAATAGAGCTTTTCACAGGAACACTGCATATATCACCATACAATTATTAACTAAAAGAATCTTAAACTGATGAAATGAAAGATCTTGTAACGGTTAGCCAATCGGAACAGAGGGGTCGTTCATATTAATGAGCCTTAAAGACACGGCGACAGAAACAGCCTGTTCTTGGTAAGGCTCAGAGAGATGCTGGAAAATGAACGAGAAATGGATTGAGAGTTTTTTTGGTTCATGACACCACACACACAGCTTTGAATGGACAGAAAGACACAAAATAAAACACTGGAAAATGGAGAATATGGGACCTTTAAGAAAATATTTCTAGCCAAATTCAAAGTTATCCTAATGAAGCGTATATCCAAATGTTCTTTTTTTTTTTTACCAAATTTTTATTAATTTTCAACAAAAAACTGCAGACATACAATCAGTTAAAAAGGTAAACATAACATAGGTTGACATTTCATACTAAGTTCAGCTTAGAAAAAATAAATAAATAAAAATAACAAATTAAAAAATAGCAATAGACAGAAATTAAAATGAATAAATTATACAATTCTAATAATAATAATATTGGCAAAATAAAAATGTATACATAAAGATGTACATGTGCAAATATACATACATAAACTACATACTCACATACACACACACACACACATACCTTCGTCCATCCAGGTATATATATAGAAATAAATTAAGTCAAAATTTCAAAATGATAAGCCATACTCTCAGTATTGAAATCAGCTGCTAGCACCATATCTCTTAATTCTATATCCAAATGTTCTTCAGATATACTGTATCTTGCGCTAAACTGTAAAGATTAGCCTACTGACAAGCAATGCAATTTCACCTTTCTGTGGCTCATGCATAGTTTTTACGGCACCTGCACTGAACCCCTAGATGGCAGTGTTGCATATAGTGTTGCTGCAGTTTTATTGTGACCCCGTATGCATGATTATTCTCAATTTTGCACCATTTAACATTAGTCTACATCACCATTTATGTATACAGTCGCATATTTGTACACTGATTGGATCATTATATTACTGCTTTAATTATTATAATTTGATGGAAGATTTCCATCACACTCAGCACTAACAGCTGCATACATAAAATGAACAGAAAAAAAAGGCTGTAGTGAAGCCATGGGTGGTGCAGTGTCCTGTCTCCCTGCCCCTGACTCCCTCAATCTCTTGCTGTCCTTCCTATGATATTGATAGAATGGACAACATTACCTAAAAGAAAAAAATACAATTCACTTGTTTCATATTTCACTAACATTTCCCCGTTTGAAGGTGAGCATACCTGGCTATCACTAATATATTCTGGCACTTGCCTCAAAACTGGCTCCACTTCCTCCTGCTAGAGGAAAGCTGACATGACCAAAAAAAAAAGTCAGCTTTCAAAATATCATCCAATAACATTTATTATACAATGGCCTGGATGAATACTTGATTCTGATTGGCTGGAGGTGGTTCTTATCACTGTTCTAAATTAATGCACCACGTTAAGACTTGTTTACAAATTACATTACCATGTACAAGCGTACTAGTTAGGAGATGGGCCTCACTTTTATATGATGGCACCGACAACAGCTTTAGGAAAACCAGGAAAACACTTATTTTAGCTTCATTAACTTTCTTCATCATCTAATCACCTCAGCCAGTCTCCCCTGCATCTGAGGCTGATCCTCCTGCCTCCATCTGGCTCTGTTAAATAGAGCATGCCTTGATAAACTATAGGATTGATAGCCTATAGGCACCATCTTAAATGACTATATTCAGATTAACTCAAAGATAATATATGATACAGAGCGTCAACATATTTAGTTAACGTTACAGCTTCCTTAACTCTCCTTGCCATACTAGCTAGCAAGCAAACTTGAGGGTAACACTTTACAATAAGGGTACATTAATTAATTAAGTTAATTATTAGTTAATTAGTTAACTAATGTGTAATTTACTAATGGTGTTCATGTTAACTAATTTATACATTATTTAATAGTTTATAAAGATGACTATTAAATAATGTATAAATTATTACCGTAGTTAACATGAACACCATTAGTAAATGATTACCAGACAAATTAGTTAACTGTTAATTAAGGGTTATTTAATGCTTAGTAAGCATTAACTAACCCTTAATTAATGTACCCTTATTGTAAAGTGTTACCCTTGAGACCAATTTTCGTCATTTAAGTTACAAAGATGGATAACATGTTAGCTAGCTAGTTAAGAAAATGACAATGGCAAGTCTGTCTGTTTAGTTAAATTTAGATGAACACATTGATTTATCACTCACATCGGGTTGAAAGTAAGACTGAATGTCCAGTTTCCTCTTTCTCGACATTTTCACAACACAACTCCACGGCTTGGATTGAACTGTCTGCACCTGTCATTTGACTATACGTTTGTTTTAATGTGGCTCGGCTTGTTTTTAAGCACAGTGATTGGTCTAAACAGCCCCCTGCTGGTACGCTTTGGTGTAAAAAAAACTAACCAAACCAGCTGCGGAAAAGTGGTAGTGATATGCCCAGATCAGTTAAATAAAAATTTACATGCACGGTTGCTGAAGTGGAATTGTAGATTTTTACTCAAACCATCTTTCAGTCCCTGCCTGACTATCTGTATTGTAGAGCGATGGACACAACATGATCACTGCATTGACTTCGTAGAGAGAAGATGGCAGGTGAGGGGGACATTAAGCTGCAATTTCATTGGATGAGTGGGTTGGTGTTTGTTCAAAGTTACAGACTTGTAACTTGCACCCAAAACTGTGTACAACCACTTGTACTGCTCTCTCTGTATTTATTGTTTCAGAGATTGCAGATTTTTTTTTTTTTAACCGGAATGCACATTTCCCCCGCCCAGTGGTCCTGGCTGAGGCCTTGTGTAATTAAGAAACTCCAGTGAATCAGTTTTAATCAGCTGAAAACCATTCTGTCAATGTCTGCTGAGAGTGAGTGGCTTTAAAACTGCATTGATTTACTTTTCTTCTAACAGTTCGGGGGAGAAAAAAAAAAAATGTCCTCCTGAAAATTATGTACTTGCTGAAGATTTGTTTTGAAGAAAATTTGCTGTTGAATTGATTGAAGTAAAAGATAATGTACAGGGAACCAATTCCCAACTCATTCCAAGAAGATTTCTACTATGATTGAAGTTAACATTTTTAGCAAAAGTTGATCTTATGTAACCATGACTAACGCCTTTCCCTAACCTTAACCAAATTGTTTTAGTTGCCTAAACCTAACCTTAACCTTAAAGCTGGAGTAGGCACCTTTCATTTTGTATCATTTGGCAAAAATGTCAGAACACCTTTTCAGCTATCAGTAATTCAAATGGTCTGCGAGAAGATCCGGCCTCTGTGATAGCCCCTGCCTGTTTTCAGGCTGTCCAAAATCTCACCACTCCTGGTAGGCCTCAACCAATCAGGTGAGCTCTCTGCGAGGAGGCGTACCTACTGCCTGTCAATCACACGCGTGCATAGCTCAGTCTAGTCCTGACCCACTGTACGATCCAGTTAGCCACTGTATAAATCGCAGCTGTGCTATGAATGCTTGCTGTGGGGAAGCTGATTTATCCAGACAGAGAGAGAGACTGACTGTTGCACTTGGATGTTGCCTCATTATTACAAATTGGTAATAAACTACAATCATCCGTTAATTCTGGCACTCCGGCCTGTTGACACAAAGTATTGAGTTAAAATGATTTTATTACAAGCAATTTTCAAGCTGCCACCCAAAAAAACACCCAAAAAAAAACAGTTCAGCAGGACTGGAACCACAGAAACATCTGTAGTTAACTTCTATTGGCTACACAGTATCAGAGCTGTAACCCTAGAAATGCCTATAGCTACCATCCATAGGCTCAACTGTAGCAGAATTGTAACAATAGAAATGTCTGTATCACGCATCCATGGGCTACACTGTAGCAGAATTATATCCATGGAAATGTCTGTTGCTACCATAGACTGTAAAACTACAGGCAAGCCTAGTTTAGCCAGACCGCAAGTGCAGCTATTTGACCCATGACATTCTGTCCATTAATGATACTGGACCTTCTTGTCATGTAGGCTCCAGAAGATACTTCCTCCCTGTTGAAAGCCAATGAGACATAGGGCAACACTTTCAGGCTCTTTGGTAATGCCCTGTGCCCATTTTATGTTGTGACATAAAATGTAGCATGGAAAATGGATTGCTCTGAATCTACACATATAGTAGCCATGGCGATATTGCGGTGGAGCCACAGCGAGCCTATGTATGGGAAAGTCACGCATGTGCATTTCAAGAACAGGGAGTCAGTCAGTCAGTCAGTTAGGAACAAATACTAGTATTGGCCAGCAAAAAGAGGGATCTAGTGAAGTAGTGAGTGTGATGTCACTTATTGGCTTCTGAAGGGCTCTTTTGAAGCCTGGAGTTTGTATTTATGGCCACCATGTTATATTTTTTGCAGCATGAGCAGCCAAAGCGCGGGGGAAATTTGGGTCGTCTGCAGAGCCGCCTACTATTGGCCCATAATCGGCGACCTGTTGATCACTGGAGAGGCCACCTGTTAATCACTAGGAAAACAATCCCATTTTATATCCATTATATCCTGTTAATGACACAATTATTTTGAAAAGAGCCCTAAGGACAGACATTAGAAGAAGTGAAATTAGCTATTGAGGCCATAACCTCTTGTGGGAAAAAATTTATTGACTTTAAAGTTTTAGCAGAAGTTGGGTTGTGGTCAGTGGTGGAATGTAACTAAGTGCATTTACTCAAGTACTGTACTTAAGTACAATTTTGAGGAACTTGTACTTTACTTGAGTTTTTCCATTTCATGCTACTTTATACTCCTACATTTCAGAGGGAAATATTGTACTTTTTACTCCACATTTATTTGACAGCTTTAGTTACTAGTTTCTTTGCAGATTTAATACAAATTATAAATCAACTAATATATTATGATATATTTTTATAGGTTAAGCTACCCAGCAGTATATAAAGTGATTAAAATTAGCTCCACCTTTACCAGCTGCAACATTAAAGTGATGAACACATTAATGCATCAATAATTATAGTCCAATAACATGATATATATGATTCTGAAATGGGCCATTCTGCATAATGACTACTTTTACTTTTGCTACTTTAAGTATATTTTGATGCTAATACTTTTGTACTTTGACTTAAGTAAGATTTTGAATGCAGGACTTTTACTTGTAACAAAGTATTTTTACACTGTGATATTGCTACTTTTACTTAAGTCAAAGATCTGAATACTTCTTCCACCACTGATTGTGGTCCCATTGACTTGCATGGAGTTGGGCCGGGAGTCTTTTTTGGAGCGAGCCCCTAGTGGACATTAGAGGAACAGTTGCTGCCACCACTTCCTTATTGGCTTCAAAATTCACCCGTGGTTCTGGCCGCTTGGTTAAAATCACCTGTCAATCAAACAGTGTGGGCGGAGCTTGGATTCTCTCTTGATGCAGTTTGAGTTTCTGTAGGTGGCGCTCTTTTCTTTGTCTGTTCAGCCATGGTGGCTATCACTGCTCATGCTAACTACCCAGTGCTTCTTCTGTTTATCCCAAACAAACCAGAAACATAAAATGCATCACTTCCTATGTGCTACCAGATTTTTCCCAGGAGAGACCTAGCAGACACTGGGTGTTTGGAACAGAAAATTTAAAAGGTTTCATGACCTTGCTATAGGTTGAATCCCTATTGTGATATATCAATCAGAGATAGAGAGTAGCAAAGCAGACATTTATTTTTATGCAAATGTTGCAGAGATGAACAGTATAACACTTCTATTCTGTGTCAAAAGTCAAATAGAACTCCTGTCTCATTATAGCTTCAGAGTGTTGCATAAACATTTTATATAATGGTTCCCAGCCCACACATGAAGAGGTAAAGTCTGGAGCACCTCTTTTTTGCTAGGTATATTTTCCTGTTGGGAAGTAAAAATAGTGCTGTAGAATATATGGCTCATCTGAGTATAACGAACCTCTTAAACATTCTGTTAGTTCATAAAATCCCATCAAGTTCTCAAAAGCCCACAAAGTGTCAGATTCATTGTCTGGTGAAGTAGGTCCAGGTTTTGCATCCTCATGGTATGATAGGTTAAAGCCTTAGTTCTCTGGTTTCTGGCTGAATTAACACTAATTGGGCTTTCCTAGACCATATAAATAACATATATCCTTAAAATGAGTAGAAATATGAATTGATAATACTGATGTAGAAACGGGTAAAAACATGCATATCCCAAGCAGGCAGTTATAATACAAGACTGCTGGAAAGTGTATGGTAAGTGTAAAAACTCTCCTTGATGCTTTTGATGAATATCTAAGCATTCATCCAAAGCATCAGTTTCAACATGGCGAGAAAAAACAAAAGTCCCCTCTGAACTCGGTTTGACTTATTTCCCAAGGGAGGTACAAACAGTTGTAGTGGTGACACACATTGTTCTGATAAGGTCAGCATGAAATAAAATGGCAAGACAAAGGACTAGTCCGATTGGCTGCGTTCACCGTCTGCTTCTTCGATGTTATCGAAGAACTGCATTATCATTAAAATGTTTATTTTCCGGAAGTCACAAAATGCTAACAAGCTAGCAAACGTCTGTGCAAACTTCCGTTGAAGCGAGGAGTCAAGTTAGCAAAACATTTCAATGATCTTGTTTATTCTTCATGGAGGTTTGGCTGTTTATTGTGACTTTATTACACGGCTTTGTTGAATACTCGATTCTGATTGGTCAATTATGGCATCCTATGGTCTGTTATTTCTGAATAGCAGGCCGCTGCTATGTGTAACAGACCGTTGCTATGGACGCAGTTCTGATCAGAGACTCTGGAGGACCACGTCCAATCATATCAATCCGCAGGAAGAAGTTAGCTTTCCATTACTCCATCAAAAAACACCATGGAAGAATGAAACAATGGAACAATTTACTGGGCTCCAACCATTACAGATAGGGAACGCAATTAACTACCTGGTAGGATAGAAAACCAGGAGTATTTTGGCTCCTGTGGAGCAGGACTGACATGGACTGGCATGGGGAGTGACAGAAAACAAACATCTGATCTGAGGTCAGACTGGGTCGCATTTTCAGAGATGCAATGTGAGTCACTTCTCAAATCACCTACGAATGTGGTTAAAATCTGATCTGAAATTGAGATTGCATTCTATATGTTTTTTGCTGTTCAGACTTTTGAAAAAATATCCAACTCATATTGGATATGTAGGGGGAAAAAAAAGGGGATTTTAGCTCTGTGTCTCAACATAGCATTAGACTATAGGGTTATGGCCTCAACCAGTCATAGACTATAAGGTTAAGTGCAGGTTATGGGTGCTTATTTGAGAGCAAAAAATAGGTAATGTTCCATGCCACCCCTGGTTAGAGGGCACCATATATCTCCTATGCCACCCACCACCACTGCAAACATCTCCCCTGCCTCTACTACCATGGCCAAGCTCTGATGCCTCTGCAAAGAAGCATGATCTCAGTCTTTTTTCCATTACGCTCTTTGACATCATCCATCATTATAAAGTTCATTATCAAGATGTTTTCCTAGGCCGTCATTAGTCTTGGGTAACGTGGGGTGATTGATGTGGCCTGGCGCTGATGAAACTGCTGCTTGATCCCTGTCATTAATCTAGATTTTGCGTGGTGTCATCCCCCAGCGTTTCTTCTAAAAGTGCTACGTGGAGCTCCACCACCGTCTCGGCCTTCACAAAACCAGGTTATGAGAGGAGCAGTCAAACGAAAGGGAAGATTTGTTTTATTTTAATATGTAAAGAAAAAGCTCAACTTGATTTTCCAAAGTCTCTCTGGCTAAATCTGTATGAGTGATTCTCTAGACATAGGCTACCATCACTGTCCACCCCATACAAGATGATGGAACCTGTCCAAAGGATTCTACATTTTTTTCAATATGTCTTTAATTTGAAGGGTTTCACAACTGAATTAAAGTGTCCAATGTTTTATGGATGTCACCCTTCTACTGACTAGGTACTTTTCAGTACAGTTCAGTATGTCTCAATTGAGATAGATGTTTCTAGCATTTGATTTGGCTGGTAATGAAGTGTGAAGGTGTCTGTGAGACAAAAATCCATTGTATAAAAGATGGATCTTGATCTACAATGCAAATTCCAAAGTTTACCAATTTGGAGCGTAGCTCCTAGGAGATATTAATCACAGCTGGTTCCAGGGAGCATTAGTTCTTGTCTCATTTTCATCCCATAAAATACTTCAGAAAAAGAAGCAGT
The DNA here is from genome assembly GCF_046629955.1 of Centroberyx affinis. Taxonomy (NCBI): domain Eukaryota; kingdom Metazoa; phylum Chordata; class Actinopteri; order Beryciformes; family Berycidae; genus Centroberyx; species Centroberyx affinis. Next base: position 178,577 of record NW_027279803.1, read on the forward strand.
CTATGGTTGGAGATTAAATCTGCCACCCACTAGTTTTATGCATCTTTAAGGGAATAAAGGCCCTACCTCACGATAAGTAGCCTCTTGCAGTTTGTCATTTTCTAGCTGCACTGCACTGAAATACACCCAGATTCCTCTGCACAAGGCTATCCATCTCCAGAAATTCTTTTATGCAAGGATTCAATTTCCTGCACACGGTGCTTTCCTCCCATTCTGATCGATACAATTACATGTTTGTTATGAGGGCTGCACCATGATACGCCAGGCTTCAATTTGCAACAGGGTGCTTCCCTTATGAGTTCTGAAACTGTCATTAAGATGAACAACCTGATAGCAAAAGACTCGGGTGGGATGTTTGCCACTGAAAAGGACTGTCAATCACAGTTGCTATTACCGGTCTTCTATATCTGAGGTGTTGCACAGTTCAGTGTAGTTCTAGCCTTTCTCTGATCAACCAACACGCTCACCCTATATCTGTGTCTGAGTCACGCAATGGCATTCAATCTTCTTTGTTTCTTTATTTGCATATAATTAATGCCATCTTCTCCCATTTCAGCTTTGTGTTGTACTCAGAGGCAGCCAATTGATGAAAGCATAATTTGGACAACATACAGCCAACATACACAATAAGTCTTTCTTCCTAAAAGGATAAAAGCCATCATGCACACTTCACTTCATGAAATACTGTAAAGTACTGCAAATTAAGTGTATAGTTTGTCTGTGGGTATCCATTTTTTCCATGAATATTTCAAGGTCAAGGTGCTTTTCATAAGCCAGTTTTACCCCCTCATTGTCTCATAAGAAAATAATATACATATATATATTTTTTTTTATTAAAAGTCGATTCAAATACAAATACCTAATCCTAGGCCCAATACACAAATTTTATAGCACAGTAAATTAAGTCTTGTCTTTGGTTATTAGTCTTGTCAATGATGTGAGTGAACATCATTGTGCTTTATGTATGTGTAATATGTTTTGTATTTTTCTTTATATGGTTACTGATCTGTTTGTTTTGTAAATTTCACAAATGCTAAATAAAAAAACAACAATTGTGTACTGCAAATCTCACATATACCTGTAGGCTAAACTATTGTTTGTCCCGCTCACTTTTACTTCTCAATTTGGATTTGCCCCTTGATGCCTTGAAGGAGTTGCTTCTACCCAAATCTTCAGTTTTATTTCATCCTATTTTTTCCATTTTATTCTGTTTTTACATATTTTTGTTTGAATTCTGCTGTCTGTTTCAATGACTGTTCCTGTTGTCTTATTGTAAAGCACTTTGTATCGTTGCTTTGAAAACTGCTTGTAACAACTCATAATGTAATATCTTCTTATAATATAATAACTGGTAATCAGTGTAATGTAATAAAATGTCCCTCCTTGAAAATGTAACAAGACCTGTTAATGTAATCAATTTCCAGATAATGTAATAATATCCCTGGTGATTATTACATGATAAGGGGGGCAAAATATTTTTAACTGAATGTTGACAAATAATGTAATACCCTGAGTCATGTTATCATTATAAGACACCTATTCAATGGTATGCATTAGGCCTGTAAATTAACAATTAATTTACAAAAAAGACATTTTTGAACAATTAAATCAACAGAATTTTGTGACTGAAAACAAAGAAATGTATTTGCCTTCCACTGTAGCATAGCTTTCTTTGTGGGGAAAAAAAAAGAAAAAAAAAGAAAAAGCTTGGAGCTAATTTACATTGCAAGGTGTTAATAACTTGCCAGCACTTATGGCTAAAGTTAAGAACTGGGATTAAAAAGACACTCAGATGGCACACTTCAATTACAGTTTTATCTGTTCTTTGTTAGAGGTGGCCAAACGTTTCACTATTAGCTTACTAAGCACAACTCTAAGGATTATAGTCTCTTTTCTTACAGTTTTTGGAAAGGGGTGTGATGTTAAAATAAGGGTGACCTAGTTACATCTAAAAATACGTGAGGGGAGATTCAAACACGCAGAGAGATATTCATAAGACTCCAGGCCAATCTGGCTTTTTTTTTTAAATAGACTATATCTAATGGACTAATCGAAATACTACAGAGAAATTTCTATCAGATGTAATTTTCTCCATATTCACTGCTGAGAATGCCTCCGCTTGAATGTCATCTGCACTGTCACTATTAAAAGCACACATAGCTGGCATCCTGCTCTTTTAGCTTCCCCGCTAAACGAGGGCAGCTCTTTGAAACGGAGGCCAAATTAGAGAGCGCTAACTGAATGTCTGAATAGGTTTGATGATTAAAGGAAAAAAAAAAAAAAAAAGAGAGAGAGAGAGAGAGAGAGAGACACGAGCCGCTGATCTTACTTGACTCCACAATGAGCGGCCTCATAAGATAATGCGCCGAGAGTTCAGCCGTCTCCTCCTCCTCCCCGCCCGTCTCAGCAGAGCAAGGTCAAACCGGCTCTGGCTGTTTGAATGAGGATCACACTGTATATAAATTCATCGGGTCTGAGAGGAAGAGCGATATTATTTTGTCTCTCTGTTGCTCCGCTGCTCGGGCGCATAGGTTATTGTTCTGCAGATGTGAGCGAGCTCTTGCGGCAAATCTAATCTACTATGTGATATCGAACTGTGCGGCAGCTATTTGGAGACGTTTCACTTGTGCTCCGGATACTCGCGGAGACTCAATAGAGCCAGCCGGGAAAAAAAGCAAAGAAAAAAAAAACACGAGAAAGGAATCAAAGATGAGAAAAAAAAAAAAAAAAAGACGGCGAATCGGAAATAATTCATTCGACTTAATCTCCAAAGGTGTTTGATTATCGGAGGGAAAAACAAATTTCCTCCCCGAAGATTAGCCGACGCGCAGGCAGGAAGTGCCAATCTAGCGTGCCCTTCACCTGGTTGTCGTGGCAACTGAGGCGATCAAGTCCATTACCGCCGTCTCGGTGTGTGACTGTGTGTTTTTTCCGCGGGTCAGGACGAGAATGAGAGGTGTCACAATACGACTGTGTCCGCGTACATTCGGTTCCCCCCTGCAACCTGCTCCGTAGATGAAGGAAACGTATGCATGCGCATAACTAAGAATCGGTATAAAAAGGCATGTGAGATCGAGACAGATGGAGAAATAGACATTCAGAACATGCGATCACACACAGCTCCTAAATTGTGAGTAAACTGACTGTGTCATTCCCTCATAAAAATTGCAAATACACTACCAGTCAAAAGTTTGGACACTATTTCCCACATTTTAGAATAACAGTAAAGACATCAAAACTGTGAAATAACACAAATGGAATGGAATCAAAACTATCTTATATTTTAGATTCTTTAAACTAGCCGCCCTTTGCCTTGATGGAAAGGCAAAGGCTTTGGGAAGAAATTCATACATAGGCATCGACTTCACTATTTAGATTTGTCTAAGACGTTGGTTCTCAACGTGGGGTCCGGGGACCACCAGGGGTCCTTGAGGGGGTTCCAGAGGGTTAAACGTCAGCATTATTTCATTTTCAAGAAATTAACACAATTAGACAATGTAGAAGAATGATTATTTTGATCATAGTTTCACTGTTATCTCTCTACCTGCAATGCAGATAGGCATGGAATTCTGGACAAAATCATATCTAACAATAAAGACAATCTCAGATTTGGGTTCAAGAGACAAAATCTCATCAAATGGGGGTCCGTGGCACTAATGTGGACTAAATTAGAGGTCCTTGATATGAAAAAGGTTGAGAATCAGTGGTCTAAGAAACACATGTAAAGCATTTAAGCAGAAGCCTTTAGATCAAAAAGAGAATGAAAAACATAATGCATTCAATCAGGTGTCCCCAAACCTTTGGTAGTGTATATAAAGTAGTTTCAGCTGCATTTGATGTCAGAGGTGATGAAAACACTGAAGCACTAAAGACAGAAGAACCTCTGTCTGCCACATCAGACAGAGGTTTTGTCCTCATAAGGATAACAAGCACGTACTTGCTTTAATTCACGATGAACAAAGACGTTTGGACGGACATTTTAGTCCTTGGCCTTCATCAGTGCATAAAGTTGAATCAATCTCAGCCTCGAAATGAACTCCCATCAACCGTGACATTTGCATGCGAGGGAAAAAGGTGCAACATTTGATTTTTCGATCGATATAAACGCTGGAGTTGAAGGGTCACGCATGAGCATGTACTGCACTGGGTTCGTTATGTCTGTATCTTCAGCAGGAAACATCCATGAGTAACATTTATGAAAGCCACCAAGGCCTTTCTTCAGGGTGTTCTCACTCTCACAATCTTTCAAGTGTTTTGTCAAGTGATTGTTTCCAAAAGTCATCGCTGCGGCTTCTCCAAGTTATTTTTGCGAGATGTTGCATGGTAGAGAAAGCTTTTAAAAATGTTGAAATGCTTCATTATAGGGTGAGGTTTGTGCCGCCAGACAAGCCAATTTGAATTATGTGTTCTGAATTTGGATGCGATCCGTGAAATTGAATGTTGGCATTTGAATCTGAATTTTTTTTAAAATCTTGTATTTACTTGTCTGAAATTAGTATATTGAGATAGCAACAGGAGAAAACATTTTTTTTTGGTGTAACTTACTAATAGATCCTGATGGGTTTTTTCAGCTGTTGGTAAATCAGTATATTGAGATAAACAGGAGAAAATAATTAGATGAACTTAGATATTTGGATCTGCCAAGAGAATTACAAAATTAAAAATGCTCTTGCCTCATCTATTTATTATTCTACTCTATCTGCAAACTACTGCCACTCAGATGTTGCTGCAATCTGAAAGCTTTTCAGCAGCTGAATTTGAAATCGTGGCTTTGAAAGTCTGAGTACAGTGTGCAAATGTGTACACTAATTTTTGAACCTGTATTTCAATTACATTAAAACTACATATATTGAAACACTGAAAAAGAAGTAAATTTGAAAACTGAAAAAGAAGTAACATTGAAAAACAACTAAATACAATTCTCTAAAAAAAAATTTAAAAATTCTGATTCAAATGGCAACATTCAATGTGATTCTGAGCACATGTACAAATTCAGAACACAATTCAAACTCGGCTGTCTGGTGGCACAAATCTCATCCCATATGTCACACACTGATGATGCCAAACCAACAGATTCCATTCCACTCAAACTCTTCTTCCATAATAAGAGATAAAAGATCATCCTGCTCCACATCTGAACCTCTCCACGACAAAAGCGGTATCTCCAAACTGAATGGGTTGTCACTGCGATAAGCATTTTCAAACATGTACCCGCAAAAATAAATCCTGCGCCACAGCTAAGCCCGATTCTTGGAGCCGCCCGACAGAAACCGGTGCTTTGGATGAACAGGATTCGGTAGCTCAAGGGGGGGCGTTCAGAGGGTAGGTGGCATTTCTCATGTCTGGCGAGGTAAGAAGAGCACAGAGGAAGGTTTAGCTGTCATGTCTCAATGGCCTGTTGGATATGCATCGCGTCTCTGTGGAAGAAAACCCATGCCAAGGTTGACCTGCGAAGAGCCTAAATTCCTCTTTTGTCCAAATCTCATCGAAGCAGACTGGGGGAAAAGTTATCGAGATGCAGAAAAGACACTTTATTGACAGTTATCCTTCCCTACGGCCATCCGCTTGGCCATTAGCCACCCATGCTAATGTACTTGTTGGTTAATGATAGCTGTGATTTGGTTCTCAGCATCATCACTGGACTCGCATGAACCCCTAGAAGCGCCTCTAGCGACTCACAGCCATGGCCGAGATGACTTATCGCAGCCCTTACTGAGATATTAAAGATGAAACCATTATCATCACCCATTAGAGATCCCCTTAACAACATTTTTCCAGTCCTTTTTCTTCTGTCGTGTCAAATGAAACGACCAGTAGCCAGTCCATGGGGGATTTAAGAATACCTTTTGAGACAAATTACACTCTCAGACCTTATGCAGTACGATCTTCTTATTCAAAGCAACTTTCTAGGGTTCAACCAATCTGGATTTTTGAAAGCCAATATCAATATTTTTGGACTGAAGTACCAATAGCCAATTTCATGCCAAACATTCCAAGTATTCAGTGTTTTGCCCAGAATTTTATTATTGTCCTGGTGGAAAAGCCTCTGAAACAGCGGACATTAAAACTTTCCACCCCACTTATTCAATGGTAGGGTAAACTCATTAAATGAAGAAGTAATTCACAAAACACATAACTCTGCAATTAAATGAATAAATAAAATGGGCGAAGAAAAGAAAATGTGATTGCATGTTTTCCAGACTGTTTTCTCTCAGAGGTTGACGACACTGACTGGCCTATATCTGATATTTAATAAAGAGTTAAATGTCAGAATTAACCACTAGAGGAACTATTTTTCTCCAGCCTCAGTGGTCACTTGGCTACCGACAAGACAAGGGAGAGGAAAAGAAGCGCTCCCTTGAGAGAAACAGCCCAGGTGCACCTTATTAATTTAGTTTCACATGGGGTACGTCTCAAGTCTCTTATCTGATATTTCCTCGAGGAGCGAGGAGGGATCTCTGAGTGAGGAGACACGAGAGCAGCCTTCCTGGAAGACTTTTCAGCTGGATGCCATGATGTCAATCACTCCGCCCCTACATCTGGCAAATTTGAACGAGATGGCAGAGAAACAGTACAAGTGCAAGGGCCCGTTATTTTAGGTTTACGTTTAAGAACATGGGGAACCAAAATTATGTTTATTTCATCCACAACCCGTTTTGTTATGTCATAAATCTCACTAACAGCACCCTCCTCACATGTGTGTCATGTCTATTGTACAGCATTGCCTTATTTATCGGACCTGTGTTAGAAAATGTTACGTTACGATGGTGATAGGGCTGCAACTAACGATTATTTTCATTGTCGATTAATCTGTGGATTATTTTCTCGATTAATCGATTAGTTGTTTGGTCTATAAAATGTCAGAAAATGGTGGAAAATGTGGATCAGTGTTTCCCAAAGCCCAAGATGACGTCCTCAAATGTCTTGTTTTGTCCACAACCCAAAGATATTCAGTTTACTGTCATAGAGGAGGAAAGAAACCAGGAAATATTCACATTTAAGAAGCTGGACTCAGAGAAGGGGGGGGGGGGGGGGGGGGGGGGGGCTTGGGATACACCCTACGCACTCTCTTTTTTTCTCCGGTTCCTGGCTGGGCGGTTTGACTCCCGGTGCGGCCGGTAAGTGAGTACTCACCCAGCAATCACCGGCTAATATGAGTCAATGTGATTTCTTTATGTATGATTGATAATAATGAAGGTATTGTTGTGTTTACCGATGTCACTAAACTAATTTTGATCTCCTTTTTGCACAGAGTGAAATCCATATGCGCGCGCACACACACACACACACACGCGCCTGCCCAGAGGAGAAAGAAAAGTGAATCGATACTGGACAATAAAGGTTCACTGGGTTCGATCCTGGCCTCCAGTCTCCTCATTCAAGGATCTCTCACACGTGCTTCAGCACTCCGAGGTTTAGAACCTAACCGCAAATATTAGCCTGATATATCTGACTAAGCCTACAACTTACTTTGGCTGCGTAGTTCTAGTATTAGCAGTGGGAATTAAAGCCTTTTCTCAGAATCGGAGTTGTACTCATTGAATTATTAATTGTATTCAGTAAATGGATTGGAATTTGTCTTGGTGATATTGACACAGGGTCAAATCCATAACAAAGTAACTGACACGCATATAGGAGGAGCTCACATTCAGTGGCAAGGGACAGCGCAAGACTTACGATAGCTAGACAACAGACTACGAATAACCTAATAGTTTCATTAGATATACTACACTAGACTATACATTTAGTATTCTATCAGTGTGTGCATTCAAGCAGCAAGGCGTAACGGTTGTACATGGTCGAAGCTGTAGAGGAGGGATGGTGAGTGTCTAGCAGTGCATCGGAAGAGACCCTCTTTAGGGCTGAATGATTTTGAAAAAATATCTAATTGCGATTATTTTGACTGATATTGCAATTGCGATATGATTTGCGATATTAGAGAGAATGATAATTTTTACTTTTTTTATTTTTTTTTCTCATTTTCATTGAAAAATGTATTAAAATGATTATGGTGCAATTTTTGCGGGGATCTGTACCAAACAAAGATGTTTTCTTAAGTCTGTAGAATATGATGTGTAGGCCAGGACATCTCTGCAGCACCACAATATTTCATTTAAAATGGTATTTTGACACATTTCACCTTTAACAAATATTGCACCTCCTGCGATTTGAAAATTGCTGTAGGCCATATTGCGATTTCGATAAAATTTTGATTAATTGTTCAGCCCTAACCCTCTTTACAGGAAACAGGAAACAGGATGGACAAACCTGTCTTTATTACCGTCACAAGCAACCATTTTTCACAATGCATGCACACACACGTGCACGGCGGCTTGCACACACACACACACACGCGCTTCTTTCCAATGGCGCCGTGAAATACTGTATGTCCTCCGCATTTCTCCCATCCTGGCTCCTCGTCCTCCTCCACGGGCGGGCCAGGAGAGGTGGGCAGCTTGCAGCGCGGCGCCCGGGAACTCTTCCACCCTCCGCCAGCGAAACTATCATTACAAACGCATGTTAAGCACCCAAGCTTTGTTCAAACCCACAGAACTGTATTTTAAATTCTAGTCAAGATCCCATATAGGCCATGCTGAGAAATGTGTATAAAATGACCCACAAGAATCTTGATTTTTTGAGGGTTTGAAAATTTCACATTTCAATATAAGCGTGCTATAGCTTCGAGGAAGTGTTGGAGCGCTTGTAACTTTGAAGCTATGTTAAGGGTTGCCTGGTGTCCAGCCCCCATGAATTGCAGTCTTTAGCACTTTTTGAATTTGCATGGTGAGTCATAGCGGTCTGGACACAAGCCTAATCCATGACTGATTCACTGAGTCAGCTACAACGGATTGGTTGGTGTTTATTGTCAGTAATCAAAATCTTTGACTAATACACAGTAGCAAAGCAGAATGACGTAATCTGGAAACAATCAGAGATAACAACAATCATTAAAATAGCACGGTGGAAAGTAAAGGTGTTGTGGTCGGGTGGTGGATGGGCGTATGCGTTTGCCTTCGATGTCCGCAACCGGGATTCAATTTCCAGCTTTTAACAAAGGAAGTTTCTACCGGAAGTCACATTTTCATTTTTAGGGAGCGTTTTTCTTATTTAACCATGACCAAACCTTAACCTTAACCAAGTTGCTTTGGTTCCCTAACCATAACCTTAACCCAAACCTTAACCAATTTGTTTTAGTTGCCTGACCTTAAAGCTGCACTAAGCGATTTTTCGACCACTAGAGGGTGACAGAAACCGCAACACATTTGTAAACTAGAAGGGCACTCGGAGAGCGCAGACCTCCTTCAAGTTCGTGCTATTATTGCTTGTTCGTGAGTCGGATCCGGATCCGCTCCAAAATTTAATGGGTTCTTCCTTGGCCCATGCTACATCCTTCCACCAAGTTTCATGAAAATCGGGCCAGTAGTTTTTCCGTAATCCTGCTAACAGACAAACAGACAGACAAACAGACAGACAAACAGACAGACACACAGACAGACAAACAGACAGACAAACAAACAAACGGCACCGAAAACATAACCTCCTTGGCGTATAAACCACAGCAAAGCTGCTGGACTACAGAGGCTCCAGAGGACAAACCTAGTGAAGGACCGTGCATAAAGGCTAATATCTAAGCTAAACGTACCTGCTGAGAAGTGTCACCGGTTACCAGACTCGCTTTGCCAGATTTTTCTCCCGCTGAAGGTTACATGTCCCACAATGGTTGGTTTGTATAATTATGTCTCAAGGAAATCTCCACATAGCACGCATTACTTTCAGGATTAGTTAGCTATAGGGTCTGAAATCGCTTAAACCTAATCTTAACCAAAGTTGTTTCTACTTGCCTAAACTTAACCATTAGCCAACCGTAATTTAATTTGTGGCGGAGAAACATTACTTTCACATAATACGTGTCCACAGCATGTAAATCGGCATTTCAGAGTTATTTAATTTATATATATATATATACACACATATATGCATAAAGCATTATGAATTCGGCATGACTTGTTAAATGCGTTATGAGCTCTGGGATTTTTCTTAATGTGCCATAATGCCATGAACAAGTCATGACACATTTGACCTGGGGCTCCAGTGGTATACCAGATATATAATGCTTTATGATGCATTATGACATTTTCTGATCATGTTATTATGTGCTTATGGTGGCTTATGCTGACCATATAATGCCTGACTGATAGGGCTGAACAATTAGTCGAAATTTTATTGAAATCGCAATATGGCCTACTGCAATTTTCAAATCGCAGGAGGCGCAATATTTGTTAAAGGCAAAATGTGTCAAAATAGCATTTTAAATGAAATATTGTGGTGCTGCAGAGATGTCCTGGCCTACACATCATATTCTACAGACTTAAGAAAACATCTTTGTTTGGTACAGATCCCCGCAAAAAAATCACACCATAATCATTTTAATACGTTTTTCAATGAAAATGAGAATAATGATGTAAAAATTATCATTCCCTCTAATATCGCAAATCATATCGCAATTGCAATATCAGTCAAAATAATCGCAATTAGATATATTTTCAAAATCGTTCAGCCCTACTGACTGATCATTTCTGCTATTAATATTATTTCTAGTTTTCTGTTTTCACTCGCAGCAACAAAGGCCAAAGTGGGCCCAACTAAATGGTCGAGCTGCCCTGCAAATGGCAAACAAAAAGCATGGGTATACAGCCTCACCCTGACATCTGTCTGAACCTGGCAATGTCAGACATTGTAACCCGAGCACCATTGAGTTGTGCATTCTCAGCAGGCACAACAAAAGATAAACTGAGGGTTGGGAAAAAGAAAAAAAAAAAAAGGCTGTACTCCTCATCAGACAAGCCTCTTGGCCTTTCTCCACAGGTACAGCTGCAGTCTCAGTACCAAGGTAAAGAGACATGGCAAATAAACAAAGCAAAAGGGCAGAACAAAAACCTGTGTAAAAGCAGTACAACACACCTTGGCCCGGCTAGTTCAGTGGGGCTGTGGCCTTTTTCCCTCTATTTGCCAAGTGGGATCTGTGTACTCCCCAGCCCATCAGTCGGCCCTCTGTCAGCAGCCACGGTGGGTGCTCCTGCCTTGATAGAGAGAGGTAATACTGCTCTGTAGTAGTCTCACACCCCTGATGTTCCCGCTAAGAAGACTGGGCGATTGCTAAGCGAAAGACTTGGGAGGTTGAAGCAAAAAAAAAAAGAGGGAGATAGCGAGGCAAGGAAAGAGCGGAAAAGGAGATAGGGAGAGAAAAAAAAAGAGGGAGGGAGGTAGATGAATGGAGGAGGAGAGAAAGGGGAAATGAAGGTGCTGAAGGTGAGGAGGAGGAGGAGGAGTACAACCAGGACAGAACGGACAGAGAGAAAGAAGATGGTCGATGGAGGGGGGAGTGATAGGAACTGGGGGCCTTCACACTGGCAGCAGCACAATCAAGAAGTCACCAGAAGTCGATTAATTTCCTATAGAGCAGAGCGACCAGGGGAAAATCGGACGATATGCGGACGTCAACAAGCTTGTCGGCTGGGAAAAGTTGTCCACGCCTGAACTTTTCACGGTGAACAGCCAATCAGATGTCCGCGCTTCCTTGTTTCCCTGCCGAACAAGTGCAAAAACGGCAGAGAAGCTGATTGCAAGCGTTCAAAGCTTTGCCAGTTCTTTACAACTCTTATTTTGAAAAAGACTGCGTGAATAAATGGCTCGAAAACGACGCTTGGAGAAGTGCTTGCTAGACGACGTAGTGTCGGCAAAGGTGGCAGAAAGGGGAAACGAAGGTACTGAAGGAGGAGGAGCTGAGCCAGGAGAGAAGAAAAGAGAGAAAGTAGAAGAAAAGAGAGAACACAGAAGGGAAATGGCAGATAGAGGCAGAGGTGATAGGAAGACAGAGAAAGGAGTCACAGTGTCTGGCCTTGGCTGCCTTTCAGATAGCAGGTGAGCATTTCACAGATTATGCCAGATTTCAAGTGCCACCAGAACACTGGGACACAGACAGAGCTCCAGTCGCGAGGCTTCACTTTCTTATCTCTGTGCAAATTTTTTATACATTCTAGAACACGTACGCACTTATGCATATACACATACACATGCACACACGCTTCTCTCAGAACTACCGTATTTCCTCTAATAGTGGCCGGTGGTCAATTCAAAGCCGGGTCTCCGATAATGGCCGGGGCCGTGGTCGACACGAACAAATAAAGGCAGGCCCCAAATACAGGCCGGGGAAAAACAACGGTGGATACTAGGGCTGAACAATTAATCGAAATTTTATCGAAATCGCAATATGGCCTACTGCAATTTTCAAATCGCAGGAGGTGCGATATTTGTTAAAGGCGAAATGTGTCAAAATACCATTTTAAATGAAACATTGTGGCGCTGCAGAGATGTCCTGGCCTACACATCATATTCTACAGACTTAAGAAAACATCTTTGTTTGGTACAGATCCCCGCAAAAATCACACCATAATCATTTTAATACGTTTTTCAATGAAAATGAGAATAATGATGTAAAAATGATCATTCCCTCTAATACCGCGAATCATATCACAATTGCAATTAGGGCTGCAACTAACGATTATTTTCATTGTCGATTAATCTGTCGATTATTTTCTCGATTAATCGATTAGTTGTTTGGTCTATAAAATGTCAGAAAATGGTGAAAAATGTCAATCAGTGTTTCCCAAAGCCCAAGATGACGTCCTCAAATGTCTTGTTTTGTCCACAACCCAAAGATATTCAGTTTACTGTCATAGAGGAGTAAAGAAACCAGAAAATATTCACATTTAAGAAGCTGGAATCAGAGAATTTTGACTTATTTTTCTTAAAAAATTACTCAAACCGATTAATCGATTATCAAAATAGTTGGCGATTAATTTAATAGTTGACAACTAATCGATTAATCGATTAATCGTTGCAGCTCTAATTGCAATATCAGTCAAAATAATCGCAATTAGATATTTTTTCAAAATCATTCAGCCTTAGTGGATACCGGTAAACTCCTGGTGTCTGTTATATAATGTAACTGTAGTTTGTAGTAACGTACAAGTGCCACAAGATGGCAGTATGCCACAAGACGGCTCGGCCGGCGGAAGTCTCTGGAGCATGCCGTCGATTACCGTAATTATCGGTAATGCATTGCAGTAACAAAACAACGGCTACCTAACGAACCCCAACAGAAGCAGATCAGAAAACAAGGAGGCTTTGTACTAAAATATCAGCAAATATACTTATCAAACAGAGGGAATTAGAAATAAAGGCCTGTCTCTAATATAAGCCTGCTTCCAATAAAGGCCTGGTACCCTCTGCAGTTGAGGTAAATAAAGGCCCGGGCCAATATTAGAGGAAATACGGTATATCATCTATCTCAAGTAGGGGTGGGCGATATGGACAAAAAATAATATCCTGATATTTTCTGTCATTTCGACGATGCCGATATTTGACGATATTTTTCAGCTTTCATAAAAAGGCAAGCGACGTTGAGCCACATCTGGGAATTCAATCTTCTGTTGTGGATTCAGAGCTTCTCCTCTCCTCAACAGTCCAGATTATTTCTGTGTCATCACCACTGTAGCACCCCAACGCTCTATATTATGCCTAAGTTGCTATAACTAACTTTAGACTGGAATGATGGGGTGTTTGGGTTCGGTTTCCTAAGGTAGCTACCACGAAGGTTTACCTGTTTTGGATGAAACTTATAATACCCTACTAATAGGCAAACAAACTGTCAAACTTAGCAGTAGAGCTATTCATATTGACTATGCTGTATTTTAAATAACTGACCCCAGACAACTCTTTCGAATGAAAGGGAATAACAGTTTACTGTAGGGCTGCAACTAACAATTATTTTCATTGTCGATTAATCTGCCGATTATTTTCTCGATTAATCGATTAGTTGTTTGGTCTATAAAATGTCAGAACATGGTGAAAAATGTCAATCAGTGTTTCCCAAAGCCCAAGATGACGTCCTCAAATGTCTTGTTTTGTCCACAACCCAAAGATATTCAGTTTACTGTCATAGAGGAGTAAAGAAACCAGAAAATATTCACATTTAAGAAGCTGGAATCAGAGAATTTTGACTTTTTTTTCATTAAAAAATTACTCAAACCGATTAATCGATTATCAAGAGTTGGCGATTAATTTAATAGTTGACAAGTAATCGATTAATCGTTGCAGCTCTATCACTATTTCCCTATAGCAGACTCAGATCAAATTGGCCTAACGTTACTGAACTAGACTCCAAACACCACAGTGGGCCCACACACACGCTCACAGGCACACACAGAAAACTAAAGAAAGTTGCAGGCCTGTGCGTCGCTCGACAGAATCCTTATCCTCAGCAGAGCAAAGACACGGAAAAGTCCAACTCACGGTTCGGCGTCAGTCCTGGAGAAACAGTTCGTGGTCCGAAAGATGAAACCAGGCGGTAGCGGAGGGGAAATCCTCGTCAGGAAGCACACAAACAGTCCTTTCCGGTCAGCAACGGCGTCCTCTGGTCTAGCGACTCACCGACTTTAGCTTAGCACGGACACACTCGCACAAAACATTCGCCCTAATAAACTGTGATTAAGCAACAAATGTGCGTTATTGTCTACAGCTATACTTTTCTTCTGTTTACTTAAACAACCACCAGGCTATTTACCCACGCGTTTCTCAGTATTTCTCTCTCGTTCCTTCTATCTCCCGCACGTTTTTTTTCTAACCCCGCCCTCTACCTCTCTTCCTTACCTCCAGCCAATTACCACAGGTGGCACTGACTGATACCTACAGTAACCAATCAAACAAATAGCTGAAACTAAAGGCACAATCTGTGTTTTTTTTTTTTATTTAGTTTAGCCCACTGTTTGCCTTCAATATTGTTTATTCGTTTCGTCCTTCAGTGGAATCATATCGTGATGATATGAAGATATTTTGATATCGTGACACACATTTCTGCTGAAATGTGTGCTAAATTGATGATGACAAGCAAATGTTGCTTAAAAACTCCGATAAAATGAGATATGATAAGAATATTATTTGAAAATTTCAATTTTGTCACACCTAACATTACCATTTGGTTCAATGAGATGAACATTCATTTGATTATTTGACGTGATTTTGCATACTGATATCGAGAAAAATCCTTATGATTATCATATTGATTTCAACCATATCACCCAGCCCTAACTACTTATTCAACTATGTACATCCTACCTTGTTTAGGACTAAATTATCAGTTAACCATTTTTTCGTTCTCTATTAAACTAAATTCCTTTCATTTTAATTGCCTTACTGAATTATTTTCATCTAACTTTATTAAGAACTAACTTGTTTTAATCCCTTACTTTTACACCAGGGCTACACCATAATCTGGCTTGTCACCCATTTTCTTTGTTTGTCTAACCCTAACCGGGAAACGGGTTGTTACGTGAGGTTAAGGTGCAACACTTGTTACGTTACATTAACATTATCATCGTAAATTTGAAAGAGACGGAGGTTGTAAGACAGTCTCAAAATTTTTATCCAGCCTGTTTCCTCAACATTGCAGTTGCTCCTAACGGAATTGTATCCAATTCTGGTCACTCGCGTAATTTCCAGTGTTTACCGGCATTTTTATATGGAGTTCCCAACCGAGAGCTAAGTGACACAAATTCATACACATTTCCGAAGCTGGTATCAAATTTCATATAAAACACTAAGCGGGAAGCCTTAAATCCCACTTTGGGCGACAGTTACTTCATGTAGAGAATCGGTATTGGCTGATAAATGGAAAAATAAGAGCTTTGCCTGCACTTCTTACAAGAATCTGTAACATTGTGAAGGTACAGGAAGGGGTTAATAAAGGGTTAATATCGAGTATATGAATACACCAACACGGGCAAAAGTAAGAGGGGGATAAGAATTTTGAATCTCAAAAATAGGTGCGCTATCATATATTTGCAGGGACTGGAAGAAAATCAATTACAAGTTAAGGTAAAAGTGATATTAAATTTTAAAAAAAGACAGATGGAGGATTGTTAATTTATGAGAAACTTTGGAGTCGTGGAGAGAAACATTAAGTCGGTTTATACGGAAGCTAGGCCGGTACCAAGGAGGTTTTATATTATGGAACGGTACACATAAAAATGGCCGCCGCTCCGATCCGACCATCCAGGAGTGTTGATTTGAATGGGAAAGACTCTTCTATCCATTCAAGTTCTGTGGTTGCTTACCTGTCCAACAAATGTAAGGCCAACTCTGCATCGTTTTTTAGGTAGGTAGTCCTAAGCTACCTCCACCTTTGAAATGCTGCAGCAATGCTCACTCAGGTTTTGGAGCGGGATTTGTCACTGCGGGCTTTGTCAGGCTTTTTAGGCTTCGTTGCAGTACGTTCTACCATGGTTACGCAAAATTAAACTAAGACGAGCTCTGAATGCAAGGGAGAGTATGGACTAGACTACTTGTTTAGAAAGCTTGAAATCTCAGCAGCCATTGAGGTAACAGTGGCGTGACTGGCATTGATCAACAACATTTGCAAACGCCCGCTGATATATTATGGTTATTTTGTGCAACGAGCCAGTAAAATATTACTGATTGTTCCTCTAAATATGTATGATGATCACGTCACCTGTTCTTTAGAGTTCCAACAGAAACAGCCAAACAATCACACTGTGAATAGAAAGACCTATACACCATTATTTGTTGCAAATCAATCAGCTGTAGTTAAGATTTGCACTAAATGATGGTGTAAATATACTGTAGGTCTTTTTGGAACTCTGAAGAACTGGTCCCCACTGACTTCAGCTGTTTTGGAGAAGGCTGCTATGGAGTTGTGCTGGCAACCTCCCTGTGTGTTATATGGACAAACTTCACCTGTGTTTCAACTGGCATGAGGGGGAGTAGATGACGACAGAATTTTCATTTTTGGGTGAGCTATTCCTTTAATAAACTTTATGCTAAAAGACTGGAAACCGCATCAAAGAGTGGAATTGGCCATGTAGGTTACATCAGATCTAGACACCATCTAGATAGGAGACGCATGGTAATGCAGGTGGAAAGGGGTAATTGTGCGGCCGGCAGCTGGCTATTCAATCTGTTTTTCCAGAGTGTGTGTGTGAACAGCATAGGCGAAGCGTAGATGCCGTAGGTGGGTGGCCTGTCTGATTCCCCAATGATTTCTAGAGATATTTGCCCACTAAATGCCTGCCCCCCCCCCCCCACGTCCCCCTTCTCCATTCCCTTTGAAACCAATATACACTCTCTCTCATTCCTCATACCCCCATCCCAACACACCGCTATCAGCCTCTGTTACCTGTGTGCTGACAAAACTGTGTGTGTGTGTGTGTGCGCGAACGGACAGCCAGAGAGGCAGCTCCTTGACAGTGATGGATGGGACCTGCCCCCCCCCCCACCCCCCACCCCCCACCCCCTCCCGCCACTCACTTGCTGACTGAGCCCTATGACTTATTCATGAGATTTGGGGCAGGAAAGAGATTCCAAAAGGTTTAAGAATATATTAAGGAACTCTCTCAGATGTCAACCGACTTGTCAGGTAGTGTTAAGCAAAGAGTCTGAGGTTCTACTTGGAAGGCTGTGGCGGATGGGGAAAGGGACTGCGCCCCCACCCCCCACTCCCCCTTTAAATCAGAGGATTGGATTACATGGTTAGATACCAGGCCTTGAACACAACAGACTGGTTGCTGATGTGTTTGCACTTCAACTTGTATTCTTCAATTGAGGGTAACCCTAGAATTTTCTCTAAGAATTCTAATGACATTACTCTCTATAGCTTGTGTGAGGGCCTTGCTATCAGCATATGGCGTTATTTCCCTTTAGCATAACTTACCAGTTGACCAGAAGGGATTTCACAGTTATACACAATATTCTATCAACAGTTACATCATTAGCAATCTGTTTATATTCTTTATAGAAGCTGTGTAGAACGTCACAAACCTATCAACGACATCTGGCTTATGGTGAAGGTCCACTGGAGAATTGGCTGTTAGTTAAAAATGTCTAAATATATAACAACCAGGCTTGAAAAAGAGATAATAATAATAATCTTTATTTATAGAGCACTTTTCAAAATCCACGTTACAAAGCGCTTCACAAAGGCAGCAAAATAAAAATAAAACACACAAGTCATAAAATCGATAAGATACCTGAAAAAGATCGTTGTGGTATGGGTGTGGGTCAATTAAGATAAGATAAAATAAGATAAGACAAAATAAGATGGCACTTTATTAACCCCATTGGTGAAATTCTGGATTATTTACATTATAAGTAAAAGTAAATAGACTTATGAAGTAGATTTCAAAATTTGAATTACTGTGACACAGTGTTGTGTGTCTTTAGTCCTAGACCTTTTAGTCCTAGCTCCTTTAGCCTTAGTCCCATTAGCCCTATTTCCTGTGGTCCTAGTCCCTTTAGCCCTAGCTCCTTTAGCCCTGTTCCCTTTAGCCCTAGTCCCTTTAGCCCTAGTCCCATTAGCCCTATTTCCTGTGGTCCTAGTCCCTTTAGCCATAGTCCCTTTAGCCCTGTTCCCTTTAGCCCTAGCTCCTTTAGCCCTGTTCCCTTTAGCCCTAGCTCCTTTAGCCCTGTTCCGTTTAGTCCTGTTCCCTTTAGCCCTTGCTCCTTAGCCCTAGCCCCTGCTACTATGTAACATTAGCTTTTGTACAAATCAAGAATGGTTAGCTAACCAGATATTATGATTAGCTAGCAAGCTGACATTACCTTAAAAAATCTTACCCCATGAAATGAAAAAAAAAAACAACCATTTTGCTGATGTTGCTGGACTGTAGGCTACACTTATTCACTAATACAAAAAATGTTGATTTAGATGTTGAGTTTCAAATAAGGCACTTCCCGCCCTAAGTCTCTGTTTCATTTGGAAATGTGTCAATACAAGGAAGCAAAACATTGAAATGTGCAAAGCACCAGTTCTCCAAGACCATTGATCCTTTCAACACAATTACTGTATCGGATTTCAACACAAAACCCGATACAGTAAAGAGGTTGAATCCCTACTCATTACGGTGAATGTAACGTGTATGATCTTGGAGAACTGCTAAAGTCATTGTGGTGTCTTCAACAGAGGCTATGAGAATACAAAAACTATGTTAATATCTGCAACTGTTTTCCAATTTTGGACAACCGCTGGTTTCTAAATACTTCTGGAATCGAAGGGGGCGGGCAAGTCTGAGCTCTATAGCGAGATTGGCTTTTAATGGGACTGTGGTTCGGCCCTGATGGTAAAACATATTTACGTTATATTCCACGTACAACAGAAAAGATTTACGGGGGGGAATGCCGTTGTGACAAATACACTCAAACAGACATTTCCTCGTCAGCTTAAGGTTTTCTACATCTTAAAGACCTCTACAGAAACCTGCAGCTGCGTCAACAGTTTTACAAGCCTCCACATAAGTCCTGTGAAGGGCTTTAAAGAAGTGTCTCTGGCAGAGAGGAGTGTACGCTTTGTATTGATCAAGGTGCCTCTCTGAATGGGCTCGCCAGCCTGCACACAGCCGCTGTGACTGCCCACCATTTTGTGTTAACATGCCGATGACGGCCAAGTCTGTTAGAGACCGCCTGGATCCACAATGAGCGGTAAGTTATGAATCACACCTGAAAAGAGCAGAATGGGGAAACAGTTAGCCCACAGGTAAAAAAAAAAAAAAAAAAAAAAAAAACAATGTTGAAAAAATGACACTCCCACATACTATTTCCCCCTGCAGCCAAGTCTGGCTTTGTGAAGACTAGTTTGAGAAGACTTTTCATGTTTGTCTGTATGAAACGCTTTTCTTTCCTACTTTTTTTTAACAGCTTAGCAAGTAATCATTCAAACGCCAGAGCATGTGCTGGTGATGCAGGGGAGAAAAAAAAAAAAAAAGAATCTTAACTGTGTAATTGGATATACAACATGCCAGGAAAAAAAAACATGGGAGAGGGAAGACTTTTCAGATGAAAAGTAGCTTTTATATGTTGCCAGAGGCACCTTGCTACATGCTGTGCTGCTCTGTCAACACTCCAGTCTGGAACTCAGGCTGGAGAGATTTAGCGGATAGAAAAGAGGAAGAAAGGGGGGGGGGGGAACAGAGTGAGATGAGCAGGTGCATCGGAAAATCAGACGCGGGGATAAATAAACATGTCGGCGGTGTCGGCGCAACCGTGAGCGTCTCGGCACTGTGGTCTCGCCCTCCTCCTGTGGTAATGTGTTGTGTCAGACACCTGTCACTAGTGAATCTGCTTGAACAGTGATGAGGGCTCACCAAGTGAGAGATGCCAGCTCGGGGACGCCTGTGTTTTAGGATATGTAAAATAAATTGTCAGGCAACACTTTTGTAGACAGCTTCATATAAAAATGAGATTTAACACGGCTATGAAACGGATGTCGTGCAAGGAAAAGGCCCCACTTGGCAGAAAGAGGTGGTGGGTTAGGGGATTTGCCTTATTAACACTGATAGATGCTCATCTGAATATTATTTCAAACAGACTTTTTCTGTGATGGTGTGGTTTTCTGTGTGGTTAGAGAGGCTGTCTGAAGTGTCCTTGAGCAAGACACTGAATCCCGACCAGCTCCGGTGACGCTGTTCTGTAGCTGACAATGACCTGTGACCTCCCTGGAAAGAGAATTTCCCCACAGGGATCAATTAAGTATCACATCATCAATACGTGACCCTCCAGGCAGGGAAAAAACAAACACCTGAAATCTTTCTACGCAGAGATAATTTGCCTAATAATGTGATTCTGGTCGTGATTCAAGTAGTTTCCAAATGGCAAGGCTGATCTGAAGGCTTTTATTGTCTAGGGCTGAGCTGCACAAACCGCTCTCAGTGAAGATCAGAATAATCAGATTCACACAAAATTAATTTCATTCACTGATCACTATTGATCCCAGCACTCACTGGGCAGAAGGCAGGTTCAGAATCTCCAATCCACCTGACTGTGGGAGGAACACCAGGAAGAACACAGGGAGAACATGCAAACTTCACACAGAAAAGACTGGGAATCGAACTTGGGACCTTCTGACTAACAAAATACAATTTTTTAGATTTTTTTAAAAATATAATCAGCACCTGTGTGGAAAAGCAAAAGCAACATATTTAATAAACGTCTAAAATATGGACAAAAAAATCATTATGCCATCTTTTCCTAATGTGTCGTGCATTGTCATTATGTCAATATGTCACTAAATGCAATATGTCTCTATGTTATGTCATGGTCAGTGTCAATATGTCAATATGCTATTGTGTTCAATAGGCACTGCAGTGTGTCATTGTTGCTGTGTGTTAATATGTGGTTCGGGATTTGTCTAAGATATATTTCTTGTACATGTTGTATAATACGAGAAGGATACAGAATTTCTATTGTTATTGCTTACAAATTTTGTATGGGGCGGGCAGGGGGCTGTTTACTGTGATTACTGTCATAGTCTAGTTTACTTATAAAGCCCTTTATCACAGTCAAGTCTCAAAGGGCTTTACATACCATCGTATACGTCATATAACATATTACACCCAAGGGCGGATATTTCATTTCACTGTTGGAGGGGGGACAATAAACAAAAAAAATTCTCAAGAGCAATTCCTTAAGGGGACACCAAAGGTGCCGCCAAAAGTACTGTTGTATTAAATGTATATAGAGGTCCATTATGAAACATTTCCATAAGCACTTCATTCCTTTCTTATGAAGATTTTATCAAATTGTCTTTCTACTTAGGCTACTTGGCGTTTCGGTGTACTGAAAAATGATTGGATGTCTGTTTTTCTTTTTTTCTGCCATTTTAACTGACCTGGCTGGCTGACAAGTACACACACACACACACACACACACACAGCATACAGGTTATTTACAGTAGTTGGAGAGAAGCAACACCCATTAACTGAACTAAAGCTAATATATGCCTAATTAGATTTTGTTTTCCAGAAGAAGCAGATCTCTAATGTTTTGCTGTCAATGTGTAAAAGTCCAGAACGCTATGAAGCCTGCCAGAAACTTACTTAATATTTTAACATAGTGTTTCTTGTAATTATGTCTTTTTTATTAAATAAGTCTTCATTTATTTCCAAAATTATAAACAAAATGACATAGCGGCAGCCATTTTACATGCAGTAAGAAACAAAGAATATACTTTGAACCTAATTACGAAGGGTAGGTTAATCTTAAATATTATATTATAGACATTTTACTGTTACCATCTACAGAAGATAAAGTATTTTGGTATGAAAACCCGCATTTTAACTTAACCAAGTATCCTGTATCATAAATACACGTCTGGCATTTGTAACAAACCAAACCGCTTGAAAATTTACATTTACAATTGTAAATGTGTTTTATTCTATTGCGTGGTAGAAGTAAAGAAAAATGTCTGACACATCCTTTGTTTTAAGTTAACCTTTGCAAGGTAGCTACTGACTGGAGGTCAGCCACCACTGACACACTTCCAGAGATCGCTCCACAGACACTCGGCTAATGAGTGTGGGGGTTCGGGCAGTGGACCAAACCACTGTGAGGCATATGAGGGGGGGGGGGTGCAATCTTTCGAAACTTAAAAAAGCATTGTTTGCCTCTATAATTAGCACAAGTGCTTTCAATGCATATTATTATATTATTTCAAATTCTATAGTTATGTTTACAATGATATATTGAGGGGGACAACTCTCTGTTTTTCCCAGGGGTCCGGACCCCCCCCGTAATTTCCGCCCATGACTACACCATACATATACATACTACATCATATACATCTATACTAGGTCATATACATACTTTAACTACATCATATACACACTATACATCATATACTACATCATATACTAGATCGTATACATCATAGTCCACACAAACATACTCGCCTATGGGCAATTGCTACGTTCAGACTGCAGGCAAAAGTGGCCCAAATCAGATTTTTTTGCTCATATGTGACTCAGATCTGTTTTTTTTCATAACAGTGTGAACAGCACAAATCACATGGAATCTGATCTTTTCAATTCTGATTTGGGCCACTTTCATATGTGCTCCTAAATCAGATACAGGTCTGATTTTTTGCAATGCGACCTCAGTCTGAACAGTCATATCGGAATTCGTGCGACTTTTACGTCACTCGAGATCGACATTCGGGAGTCACTCGGTGAATACGAACATGGAAGACAGCTGCTATGGAGGGAGTCAGTGGAGGGACAGTGAGGTGTTAGACCTCATAAGTATTTGGGGTGAAATTTTTGGATGAAATCTGTTTCAGTGAAGCCATTCACGTCACGATCCCACCACTCCCGGCTCTGACTCCGCATCCACACGCACCTCTGTACAGAAGTAGCAGCCATTGCTCCACAAAAAGCCATAATCAAAAATTTGGCTCTCTTTGTCCTCATCCTCGTCCTCGTTATCATCTGCTCACGAATTCGCCGGCTTCCACTGCACACCGACTTATAAATGAAACCGTAAACGCTGACTTCAGTGGCCTCCATGTTTTCAATTTGAGATTTCCCAACAGTGACCGCACCTTCACTAGAATTTAACATGGTCAAATAGGGTGAGTCTGTGACATTTCAATTAGTGGGGATGGGACGTTCTTCTCTGTTGGAGCCCCACTTTGGGATTTAGCCCTGGATTTCTACATAAAAATCTTGCCTGGGGCAGCTTTACATTATATTGCATTATACCGCCTCAGATGTGTGATGCTACTCTGCAATTGCATTCCAAACGTATCTATCTATCTATCTATCTATCTATCTAATAGTGTCAAAAAATATTGTTTCACATTGTTTAGCATGAGTGTACTGCGTCTTTCCCGCTCAGCATCTGCTCAGCACAGCCTGGAGCAGCCGGAGCCACCCAGATAGAAGGGCCCTTCAGGGGGGATTAGAGGCCCTGCTGTCCTCTGTGACCAGGGACCCTGTTGTGGGGCCTTAACCAAGCCGAGACGCATTAGCCGGCTTCCCTTCATTAATTAGGTGACTAATAACAAGATTAAAGAGACTCCATTAGGGAAAATACGGCACGCATGTTGTTTGCTAATTACTGCGTTAATGACCTTCTTCCAGTGGCTGCTGGCTTGGTGGTTAGGTGTCTCTCTCTGGATGAGCACCAGGATTTCACTAAAATACCTCTGGAGCCTCTTAACTGATAGGAAACTGCAGTTGTCCACAGAAATGCAAGGTTTTAAACTCTATATAAAACAAAAAGTGCAATGTACAACTATGTTTGTCCACCTGGAAGATCCATCGCAAAATTAGTTAGTTTCGGCAGAACTGTCCTACAAAGCAACAGCAACTGTGTGAGTTGTGCAACTGATAAAAACGACTTCCGAGTTTATCTCCTGTCCCATCAGGAGTATTGTTGGTACAGAAGTGGACTATTAATAGTATTTATGGGCTGATGTGAAATAGAAACCCGAGTCCTGACCTGTGACCTATAAATCACAAAAAAAGTAGTTACTGTTGTTTGCTTTTATAGGGCAAAGAACCTTGTACAGCCAAACCTCATTCTGGTATACTAATAGTAAACTAAAAATTGTGCAATGCAAAATATAGCACATTGTGTGTGTAGAAATGCCAGGATTTCCTTATTAGTGCATGCATTTAGACAGATTGCAACTGCATATTAAACTGGAGGCATTATTCTCAGCGAGTGTGCTCATGTTTTATGTGACTAGACTTGTATTACAGTGTATTTCAAGGTGCCAAAAATGACGATCAATTTACAGGATTTCACTGTAAGTAACCCATTTTGCTGATTGTAAAATGTGCTATGATTATGGGTTCATTTTTGTCCCGTTTGAAATTGTATCCGAAGACATTTGACAAATGGCACTGTAGAACAAGGCACTTCTGCAAAGAAAGTCCCTGAAAAAATAACACCAGTACAACTCACCATTTTCACTGTACTGCTTTAGATTTATGGAAAATAGATATTTTTCTTGATTCTGTGGATTGTTTGGCGAGCAGAGAAGGCAGTGGCCCTATGGATTTGCCACTGGGGGAATTATTGTGAAGCTTGCCTTGGGCATTTTTCCTCTCCCTGTATTTGAGAAGCAGTGCGTCACAGGGCAGACCCCAGTCTGTGATTTTGATCAATGTCCCCTGGTCTGGCTGAATGGAGAAAGAGAATGCTGTGTTAACTGACAGAGGGGAGGAGAGACACGTGTACCCACACATTACCAGATTTTAGACATGTTCATGTGCACACATTAGCCATCAGGGCTGTCATCAAGACCACCTCAGTCGAATCCAAGTCAACTCCAAGACCAGGTCCATTCTAGTTAGAGTTGAGACCAGGTCCAAAGGGGATCAAGACTAAATTGCATTTTATAGTTGAACATAGTGTAAACGTAATGTAAAGAACGCAGCGGCACTTACATTTAAGTTTTTATACTTCTGTGTTGATATGTGCGTAGCATGTTGTTGAATCTCAGACACAGGGTGACAGTGTTAAAAAATAAATTATATCGCACCAACACGAAGCATAGAAGAAGAGAGGAGCAGGAAGCAGACGTGACGACAATATCCGGTAAAAACAAACATGGACGCGGCTATAGCAATGCTGCTGGAGGAATGGGATGTGTTGGAGCAGTTGGAGCTTGAAGAGTTGGATGTCGTCATGATCACCCCTATGATCAACCAATCAGAGCGTACGACTCTGCGTAGACTAGACGTGAAGTTGAGATTTTTGGGCAGTTACGCAACACGCAGAGACCCTTTCCAACCCCAAACTATGCGTCAAATAGAGATAGAAATAGAGATGCTATTTTATTAAGCGAAATTAGAGGGCGATAGAAACTGCAACACATTTGTAAATAACACACAGCAAAGCCACTGCTCTATGGAGGCCTACAAAGGACAAACACTGCAAAGTACGGTGCATAAAGGCTAATAGCTAAGCTAACCGTACCTACGGAGAAGTGTCGCCGGTTACCAGTCTCACTTTGTCATCTTTCTGCTGGAGGTTACAAGTCCCACCGTGACAAGTGAAGAGGTAGGTAGCAAGTTTACTAGTTTAACAAGTTTACAAGTTTAACAAGTTTACTAGTTTAACAAGTTTACTCACTTGCTTCATCGTTTCCGTCATTATGAGAATTTTGTTCAGGAATGGGAGGGGGAGAGCGCTGCTTTCAAACAGCGAGGGAGGAGAAAAGCTAGTTTTAAAAAAACGAAAAGCTACTGAATGGAGCAGGAGGAGCGTCGTTTCGGAGCGGAATTTAATGATATCAGGGTTGGTTATAAGGTCTGATATCGCTTATTGCAGGTTTAAAGTATAAAATGCACTTAAGTCAAAACTGAGACCAGAGCAAATCCAGATCTATTCAATTCATTGGGTCAGTCAGTGATTGCTGAGTGTACTTGAAATATGAGTGAAATTGTATAAGCATTTTGGTATGGGACAATGAAAGGACAGATTGACCATATATTTCTGTTGCCTACTCTCCTCAGAATTAGGCTTACAAGTTATATCTTGAAATGTAGTAACTGTAATTGTCCTGTTTTTACTCAATACAGTACAAAATATAAGAACTACAATACGCAATAAATACAATCCATACATTACACAATGTACACTACAATACAATTTATAATACAATATACAATATAACATGCAACACAAGGAGTGTGTGTTATGAATAATATAAATGCTAAATGATAAGTGATATATGGTATTGCACAGAAGGTAAGTGGTAATATGATATAAGTAGTCAACACTGAGGCACAGTGGTAGTGCAGTGATGATGCAATAACAGTACAACAGTCCAACAACTGGACAATAACTACAGTGTCTTGTGGTTAGAGGTTTGCCCAAAAATTCTCCATTGACTCTCACTTCAACACATCAACCCAGTCTGATGTCTCCAAGTGTGTAGCGTGTGTAGACTATTATGTTACCTATGATAACTTTAAGTGTATTGCTTTACCACTGAGTCCCCATTCATTGTCCCCCACATTGTATGATAACTTTAACTGTATGACCTGCTTTACTACTGAGTCCCCATTCATTGTCCCCCACATTGTATGATAACTTTAACTGTATGACCTGCTTTAAGACTGAGTCCCCATTCATTGTCAATGCCGCCCCCTAGCGGCACAAAGTCAACATTACAGTGTGACAAACAAACTAACGAATGAACGAACGGACGTAGACCAATCCATAGTCCCCCCTTTGGTGGGGGACAATTATTGTAAGTCGCTTCGGACAGAAGCGTCTACTAAATGGCGTAATGTAATGAAAAATAGGCAATAAACAGTATACATGTCTTTCCAACTATAAAAAATAACGATACGCTTGAAGATCAATACATACTATACATGAGTGTAATCCCTTATATTCTAGAAAAGAAAAACGTATCATTGAAAATTTTTAGAACGGGTAGAAAAAAGTCTGATCAACATCCAAGACAAAGACAAAGAAACACACACATGCACGGACAGCAGCGTGGCAGTACAGCTGATTTCATTGCCGAGGGGAGGCGGGAGCTAGTGTTGCGTGCCTGAAATTCATCTGGGGTATAGCGAGGCTTTAAAGTGTAGTGCCAAGCGCCTGGGAGGGCTTCTGGGCTTCAGGCAGCTCCATCCTGTTTATGATTTCACAAACATGTAACTCATTACACATTGCTTTACACAGTGTGATCCACGCCCCATTCCCAAACTCTCCCAGATCCCCTAAAAGAAGGCAATTTGTTTTGTGCCGGCGAAAGGAAAAGGAAGAGGAAGGCACACACACACACACCCACACACACACAGTCCAGACTTAAAAGAAAGACGCCAACAGAGTAAGATAAAGCGAACCGATCCCGCAATCGCACACGCGTGCGCACACAAAGCATCCCTCACTGCCTAGTAAGCAGCAAAAAATATGCAATAACCTAGCTGTTGACTCCTCTTCAGTTGGCCATCAATACAGTTTTATTGTTCAGAGAGGAAATGAGCCAAATACGACTGAATGAAGAAAAGCCCCAGAGAGTAATTTACAGTGCCGTAAGGGACAATCAGAGCTCACTCGGAGAGTCGCCGTTTGTGACAGTTATTTTTCAAAGACAGACATCACAAAGTATTATTTCTCGGTTTTGTCACTGCCAAATCTGTCCCCGTGGTAGCAGCTGGAAACCGCTCAGTCTGGAGTGGAAAGGCAAGTTCTTGTGTATTTTTTTTTTTTGGCTTTTTTGCTTAGTTGTGGGTGTCAGCCAGAAACCATAAGCCCAGCTCTCTCCATTTTAAGCTTGGTTTCCTATCAGCTCCGGTTTCCCTGCTGAAGCTACATGTTAAGTGGGATGTGAAACACCTGTGCTGGCCAGGGAAGTTGACTTTAAGCTCCAGTTTGGAGATTAGCAGCTGGTGAGAGCATCAGCAACACCAATATTTTGGTGTTCCATCAGGCAGCTGCAATTGCAATCTCATTTAAAACTGCAATGTTTTTGGAAACTATGAATCTATGGTTGCTCATTGCAGAGGGATTTCACCATTTTTATGGATTATTATATATATTACCTATCATATGTTAAATTTTAGGCAATACTGTAGATATAAAGACATAGAGAAGCACTGGTCTAAAGCAATGAGCCTGGTCTCCCGAACATTTGTGAAATGAGAATGATCAATTGCACAAAGCAAGTCTATAAAAATGTGTTTTCACATTTTTATAGACTTGCTTTATGTAATTGTTTTTGATCCTACCCACTTTTAGTCTTGTGTTGTTTGTTTGCTTTTATCTGATTTCATTAACATATTTGTTAATTCTTCTATTGTATTTGTACTTGTGTTTTCTCCTCCTTGTGCTTCTTATTTTTCATCTCCTCATTATGTATTTTACAGTACTGCCTTCCTTAAGATAAGTGCTGTATAAATAAAGTTCATTGTTATTATTTATTTCCTCAAAATGTAATTTATTCCACTAATGGTTACTGAAAAAATGAATGAATGAATATTTCCGTAAAGCTATAGTGAATAACATGTTAACAACCCAACACATCTTAAGGACAACAGTTTGTAACCTTCTATCCTTCATCTTAGAGCATTGCTTCTCATATCTACACATTCATAATGTGAAGATAAAAGCAAATAGGTTTTCATAAAACACAAAAAGCACTATTTTATTTTTTTTATTTATTTTTTTATTCAGGTTTTAGGCAAGCCTGCATGCTTACATTGTTGGCAGACGAAGAGAAATGTGTGTAGGTGTATGAAACATCAACACCTTTTGTTTTCTGACGTTCCAAAAATGACTTATTGATTTTGGAAAAGAATGCGAACATCCAATCCACCGTGGGACTGCTACGTTGCCACTCCGGAGGATAAGACTTGGTGTTTAAAAATTCATCAAAAGCGGTGAAGACTCTTGAAAGACTTTGGATGTTTGGAGCCAGATATTTTGGTTCTGCTCCTCTTTCCCCCCCCCCAAGTTTTAACTGTACAGAGGGAGGGGGGTCAATCACCATGCGGCATGTGTTGCTGTTATCTGGTGTGTCTGAGCCATGCTTGCTACAGGGGCTAATGAGCAAGCTCACTGAGTATCAAACAGTTGTGGTTGCAGTATGGATTGAAGCTGCTTTGTGCAAGTGCCATTCTACAACCTGGAGACTCAACATGTCAAGACCATTGAAGTTACTACAGTTACACATATCCAGAAGTCAGAGAGCTAGTTATTTTAAACATTTTACTGCACAAGGTCTGGTTACAACTATCGCAGCTGGGAGCTTGATTTACTGTGATATTCCTAATGTCGGAGTGGTGTGGGCACTATGGTGCTTTTTGGTACTTGTGGATGTAATAATATTAAAAGCATGAATTGTGTTTAACAGTTTTGTCAACAGTTCTGCCTCATAATTAGGTTTAAGCCTAGCCTGGTTCCAGACTCCTGAATCACGACCCGCCCATTCTTCAGATTTGGTGGAGCAATTGCTCTATGTTGCTCTATTCAATGCTGTTTTCTTGATCGGAAAAAACGATTGGGCCAAACAGCACCTTTGTGGGCGAGACTAAAGTTTGAACCGTTCGTTCAACGGTTTTTCATTGGCATCTCGGCAGAATAACCAACATATTTTCATTGCAAAGACGATATTTTTGTCAAAAACGACCGTCTTTCTTGTTAGTAAATACGCCCAGCATCAGTGTCACTGAAAATAACTTCAGAGCGTCCGGATTCGTCAGTCACAAGTGATTGGTGTGGGGAAATCAGCACCCCACACACAGAAAACGGCCATTGGCCATTCAGTCTGAATATCAGGCTAGGTTAAGACCTAACTGGCATTAGTATTACCAGCGGAGGTTGATAATTTCAGCACGTCATCCGGACAGTAATAATTTAGTAGGGGACTGTGGTAACCTGAGGACATGAGTGTCACCCACAGCCAACACAGTCTGAAACGAACATGAACTCTGAAATTTTGACTATGTGTTGTGGACACAAATTATGTGAACAATGCACTCATCCACCACAAATTGGATTATGTGACAATAGCAGGACCTGGACACACCATTTTCACCCGTTTGTCATGTGAAAAGTTTAGCTAACGGTTCACTTTAATAAAAAAGTAAAACAACTCTGGTTAAGTTTAGGCAACTAAAACAATTTAGTGAAGGTTAGAGTAAGGTTTTGGTCATCAGAGTTGACATCAATCTTCATCATCAGAGTTGAAGGTAAATATATCCGCCCATCTGCCGCCCAACCTCCACACCCTTACTTTCCATCATACTTTTCCAATGTCAAACTACTGCTTTTTTCCTAGTCGTGTCTCCTTCATGTAAACATATTTCTCTCACTTTCTGTGCATCTCGCTCAATTCACACATTTCAGGAGACCAGCCTCCCTGCAGTACAGCAAAACGGGCAAAACTCTCTTCTCAAGTGGCTCTATATCTTTGAAATGCCAGCTGCAGCAGCTCCTGCACTCATTTCCACTGTTTTCTTTATTTTTCTTGGCACCAAACTTACTGTAAATGCACTATCCATTCTTTTGTTGCTTATTATATATTCTATTTGAGTGCTTATATTGCATTTGTCTTTTTTCCCTGCTGAGGCATATTACTTTTGCTGCAATTACCTAATTTCTGCATGGTGATCATTAAAGATTAATCTAATCTAATCGAAAGAGTGATGCTGCTCTACCCTGCTACTGGTTATATGGGTCTTTTAATCCAGATGCCAGGTGCACAAATTAGTATTTGCGTGAAACACCAGATGTTGATAGGAATGGGATTAAAATGATCCCAGGACCCCAGGAGTTCCCTCATCAAAATACACTAGGTAATTTCAGTTGGAATTACTAAAATAGCCAGAGAAAAACGCTGTCATGTTTGTTCCGGATGGGATAAAATGTCCATGGTCCTGAGGTAAAAATGACCAATCACCAGTCCTCTACTTGTGATACTAATGCCACCCGGAGAGTGTTTTTGACTGTTGGAAACAAGCAACTGCAGGCAACTACAACTTTAGTTAAGGATAGGCAATAAAACAGTTTGGTTAAGGTTAGGGAAAGGCATTGGTCATGCTTAAATAAGAAAAGCTAGCTAAAAACTAAAGCTTCACTCATAGTAGAAATCTTCTTGGTATGAGTTAGTAACTGAGTTGAGGGCAGATGTATCCACCCATCCATCCCCCAACCTCCACACCCTTACTTGTTCCAAACCCCAACCGAAGCCAGCGCTCCCCTCCACAATTAAATCCAGCTACACCAAACCACTGGCATGGTGCAAACCCACTGTGACAAGTCCGAACGAGTCCACCACACCTCGCACACCAGGCACCCACCCACGTGTCCAACCAACAACCCCCACAGATGACACAAAACAATACATGGCACACCGCCACCACCACAGTGACCTGCCACAACCAGTGCAGCACCAGATCTCTGACCCCAGAGATCCCACCAGAGATCCCACAGCCAGTTCACCACTAGAGATCCCACAACCAGTTTACCACCAGAGAGCCCACAACTAGTGCACCACCAGAGATCTCACAACCAGTGCACCACCAGAGATCCCACAACCAGTTCACCACCAGAGAGCCCACAACTAGTGCACCACCAGAGATCCCACAACCAGTTCACCACCAGAGATCCGACAAACAGTTCACCATCAGAGATCCCACAACCAGTTCACCACCAGAGATCCCACAGCCAGTTCACCACCAGTGATCCTACAACCAGTGCACCACCAGAGATCTTACAACCAGTGTGCCACCAGAGATCCCACAACCAGTTTACCACCAGAGATCCCACAACCAGTTTACCACCAGAGATCCCACAACCAGGTTACCACCAGAGATCCCACAACCAGTGCACCACCAGTGATCCCACAACCAGTGCACCACCAGTAATCCCATAACCAGTTCACCACCAGTGATCCCACAACCACTGTACCACCAGAGATCCCACAACCAGTTCACCACCAGTGATCCTACAACCAGTTCACCACCAGTTATCCTACAACCAGTTCACCACCAGAGATCCCACAACCAGTTCACCACCAGTAATCCTACAACCAGTGCACCACCAGCAGAGATCCCACAACCAGTTTACCACCAGAGAGCTCACAACTAGTGCACCACCAGAGATCTCACAACCAGTGCACCACCAGAGATCCCACAACCAGTTTACCACCAGAGATCCCACAACCAGTTCACCACCAGTGATCCTACAACCAATGCACCACCAGAGATCCCACAACCAGTGCACCACCAGTAATCCCACAACCGGTGCACCACCAGCAGAGATCCCACAACCAGTGCACCACCAGAGATCCCACAACCAGTTCACCACCAGAGATCCCACAACCAGTGCACCACCAGAGATCCCACAACCAGTTCACCACCAGTGATCCTACAACCAGTGATCCTACAACCAGTTCACCACCAGAGATCCCACAACCAGTTCTCCACCAGAGATCCCACTCACTGCAAGACCCCCAAGACACCTTCACCACCACAGGACACAGCCACCTCACAAGCACATCGCATCCACACACAAGAAGCAAGTCGCCTCCTGTATGTACATATATGTCGTAAAAAAAAAAGTATTCAGCTCCTTTCATGTGGGCGTAATTGTCTCACTGGTAAATATTTGTTCAGCGTTGCATACAATATATTACTCATACTTAATCACTAGGTTGTAATTAAATAGCTTGAACAGCATTCTCACGGTTGGCTGATCTCATGGTCATTGCAGTTGAGGCAGAGAGGACCCAGAGAGAGTGAGGGAGGCCTTATGGAAGCTAGCAGACAGATGTTAAGGTCAGCAACAAAGCCCCTTACACTTGTGCCACTTATGCTCGCACTCTCTCTCTCTCTGTCTCTGTCTCTGTCTCTCTCCTCTTCCTGCCTGTATGCTTGTGTGGATTCGTAAATGTGACTAGGTGTGTAAATAGGTGAATGGTGGGGTCTAGAATCTATCGAAATTTCTAGGAATATGTGAATTTGTGCCCCCGAAAAGATTTTAGATGCACTATGCCCCTAGACACAGTTACACTTTGCATGTTAACTTCTCACAGTTGCAACTAAATCAAGATCACCAGATTACAATGCGATGGAACTGTAGATGCTGGGCCATCCATCTTTTGTATGTAAATCAGCCTTGAAACGCTCCATTACATATTATTGATTGAGACTCTAATGAAATTCAGACATTTTTCACACATTTAACAGCAGCCTCTCGTTTACTGAAGTTACTGCCACGTTAGCTGTAAGGAAGCCGCGGGTTTAGGCCGTAAAAACATATATCTTCAAGGCATATCATACCAAAAACCTGTCCATTGTGTTGGAGGGATCTTGGGTGTGGAAATGTGACCTATCCACAATCTCACCAGTAGATGGAGCAAACAAGTTGTGCAGAGGAGTTAATTAAAATATCTGGCATAATTCAAACAGACATGGCTAGTCAGTGACTTGAAAAGTGCCTTGGAGATGGTGGGGGTGAATGGGTGATGGGGGGGGGGGGGGGGGGGGGGGGGGTAGAGGGAGAGAGGAGATGAAGCCTATGGTTGTGTATGGCCTCTTTGAGGTATCCTGTAAATACAGACAGATGCATTACACCCCCGCCCCGCACCCCCCACCCCATACACACACAGACTCTTTATCACAATAAGTCAAGGGCAGATGTTATCCGTGTAAGAGGAATAACAACAGCAGGAGAGCAATTCAGGGGTCTATGTTCAAAGGAGTTATTTCAGGAAAGAGCGCACTTATAATTTGAGAATGTGGCTTCAGTAGCTTCGTTAAGGAATCTTATTTTCATCTCAGATGAGTTTGTCAAATTGTTGAATAATCTATGCTGAATAGTCTCTTCTGGCTGCACAAATTCTTGCATAATCTATAATTAAGCGACACTCAACAATGCACTAATTCTGTCACAAAATGTAAAGACTGAGTCAAAATGAGAATCAGTTAGAATAACTACAGTGCATGAACGTCTTGTACAGAGAACAGCAAAAAAATAACAGTGGGACTTTATTCATTTGCTTCAGTAAGAAAGATTTCAAAATGCATCAAATTACTGCTGTCTCACTGGATAACTAAACGCCATATATTTCAGATATTTATTTGAAGATCTGGACATTTATAGAAATGTATAAATCCACTTGGATAAAGCCACTAATAATGAAATGTGGGATGTGTGTAGCCCAGCCAACAGTGCATCAGAGCTCTGTCATTCACTAGCTGCCTCCTCACTGTGACAGATTCCTCTAATCATCTCCCTCCATGAAGCAGGTATGAATTATTTTTAAATTCATCTGCCAAATTACTAGCTAAACCCAGGAGAACCTGGGTGACCCCTGATGGGTGATGCCTCCACAGCCTCCATGCAATTACCAAAGTTAACAAGCCAAGAAAGTCTCAGTGCCTGAAAACAACATTTAAGGCATCCTATTAAATCCAACATCAAACACTGTAACAGCAAAAGGGTATAACTATAGCGATTAAGATAATCTATGGATGATCATATCTCTTCCATATTCTGCTCCAGTAATAGGACCTCTGAACACCCAATGACTGATTTTCATTTCAGGTTTTTGATGCTGTATTCATTAATGGTGCATTGCTATTTATGGTAATTTGTGCTAAAATTATGTTGAGGTCGCTGCTTAAAAAGTTGCTCATCATTTAAGAGGCAGACTATAGCATAGGGAAGATTGCGGAAGGATATATTTTTCCATAATGGATATTTGTGTAATTATGACTGATTTTGTGTCCTCTGTTTGACTATTCTACACGAGTGATGTTGTGCGTGATGCTACTGCAGTGACACATCAGTGTGAGGCAAGAGGTGAAGATCAGAATGATAATATTGTAATGAGGTTTAAAAAATGTAAGATGTGGTGGAAGCAAGAACAAGTCTAGTGGCAACAGAACAAATAGAAATGGGAGTTTTATTGGCATTAATGGTAATTTGTGCTAAATTTATGCTGAAGGTGGCTGCTTAAAAAGTTGGTCATAATGTGAAATTACTACCAGACAGAGAGAGGGTGATACTTCACCATATAGCATCACCCAGCAACAAGTATCAGTCCAACTAAAGGATGGAATCATCTAGACAGCATGGTTGAAACCATTCAAATATGATTTTACATCTGATATTGATATTGATTGGATGTTATTTTATAAGATCAGAATGAGTAAGCATCAAGCTTCACAGTGGATGAATACTGTGACTTCATGAACTGGAAGGTCTTCCGATCTGTTGTATGGAAACCTAAAATAAATAAATGAAAACAGAGGCTGAATCAAGACATGAGAGGCAGACATAACAAATAAACAAAATGACAAAATTGCAATTGCCTTGTTTTCTTTCATAGCCAAAAATAGTCGGCACTGTGCCTCAAAGTGATATAAAAGTAATAAAACACTATGAACACTATCCACATTTGAATTTAGTTGTACCAGCACCAGGCAACTATTATTTCTAAATTATTATTTATAAATTATGTGTGAGCCCATTTTGAACTAAGAACCAACTTTAATTTGGATTCCAAGTACGTTCTCTACATCAGTGTTCATGACCACAATTCAGTGTACAGAATCTTAATGCCTGGAACATCTTTACAAATGGCTTTTATACACTTTTATCACTTCTTACTTCAATTCAACCCAGTCTGATGAAGATGTATGTAGTCCATGTGTTTGTGGCCATGGATTTATATTGTAAATAAGTCAAGTAAAGTGTAAATTCAATGACAAAATGAAGAAATTATAGATTTTTGCTTAATTAAGACTAGAATTACTAGAACTATCCAATTGCTATCCAAGCTATAATTGGAAGGTTTCTCAACACAGATGTGGGATGGTGTGGAATTGAATAACATCAGTCCATGAAGCTGATATTCTTCATGCATATGGTCCCTTGATTGAGCTTTTAAAGTTGAGCAATGTTTAAAATTAGTTAGATCTTTGAAAGGATGCGCCTTCCCATTATTTTGTTTGTTGTGCTAAACCAAAGTTCTAACGTTGAATACCCAAGGGTAAAAAGATGGCACACACACAGATCTTCAGGACAAAGTTGACTGATCTCAATTTCACCAATTTATTCTGGCCATGTCAACAAACATGCTAACGTTTCGACCTAGTGGCCTTCATCAGAGCATGGAGGAAGATGGAAGTCATGTCGTTTATATACAGGAGTTGGCAGGTGATTGGCTTAAAGGGTCACATGGTAATTAACTTCCTGAGGTCACATATACATCTTTTCTTAACAATAGGACTGACTAAAAACAGGTGAAATGGTAAATCCCATACAATTTAACAGTTCTAACTGAGGTTACAGGTTTTTTTAATATACATTCTATGTTTCCATATTTTGAAACTTGTCCAGAGGAAGCATTTGAAACTGAAATCATCATTCAGTCCAGCAGGGGCACGTTCAATCTGAAAGCGGTGTGCACCGTTTGGCTACGGTTTCCGGGTTGAACGTCCTCGAAACGGTGTGCAACGGGCTTTGAGGTACGTTGTCTCTGGTTTGGTGGGTGTGTCAGAGGTGTTACCCAATCAGCAGCGACGTGTATATAACCCCCCCCCCGCATTAAAAAGGCAGTGCGCACAATGGATCAACAAAAGTCCTTTACAAATGCGTCATGTTTGTATCTTTTGCTATTGTATGAACCATTGTGGAGTGACACTTTCATAAACGTTTCTACTCCACTCTACTCCTCTAAATATATCATATATTCAAATATTACAATATCATATCACAACAACAGTGATCAGCAATAATGATAGGCCTAATACTCATAATAAAATAATTAGCTCATATAGATCCTAACACAGTCTCGAAGGTAAGAAGTGGATTATCCTTCACCTGAAATGTTTTTCCTTGTCATCCTGAAATGCAAATGAGGCAAATGTTGGATCACTATAATTAGTAACCACAGTTTCCACAAACCCCTTCACTCCACTGGGATGTTCTCTGCTATTCTGGACGGCAAGGGCAGTGACTGTAACATGGAGCGTATTTTGTAGTATTAAACACGGATTTAAACCGATTTCGACAGGCTCTGAAAATTCTTAGAAAAAAACGCAAAGAATGGCCTTCTCGGCTGCTGTAGCTGCAACGCTTGCGTAACGTTAAATAAACGTTTTGCTACGTTTTGTCAGGCTGAACGCAGGGCGGGTGTCATTGTGTTGGAGTGTTGAAATCCAGTACATCTCTCTCGGAGTAGTTTTGGTAGATTGCCCCCTCTGGCTGGAGAAGTTACATGCTCAAGTCCAATAAAGTGGCTGGAGAGCCATGGTTGGCTTCATGATAGTGCTTGGCTATGGCATATTCCATGTTCCCTGTGCGAATGTGAATGAATGAATTTTATGTTCTGAGATTTGTTGATTGAGTGCCCCCTTTGTTTGTCCAACATATGCTTGTCCACAGGGGCATGTAAGCATGTAGATTACAGATGTTGTATTGCAATTTATGAATTGTTTGATAGGAAACTTCTTACCAGTGTGTGGATGGGTGAAAAAATTCACATCAGTGGTATTGGCTCCATTTTCCGCATCTGAAGCTTCCTTTTAGATGAAGCCAAGCGTGATTAGGTTTGGTGGGTTGAAAAGAATGTACAAGGTTGTCTCCGACTGCTGGTGCCCGTCTTCATAATTAAGTCATACGTCTTCATAATTACTTCTATGTACTCTTAGCTGGAATCTCAGGGCACATTCTGGAATGAAGAAATCTGGCTACATCCTGAAACATTTTTATTCCAAGAATGAGAACAGGTTTGAGTGCTCGTTAAGTGTCTTTTGTGATCAAAGACATCGCGAAGGAGACGCTCAACCCTAGGACAACCCCGATCATTTTGACGCATCCAGCCCAGATCTCTCTCCTTCTAGTTCATTTCCGAGTTCACCGTAAAACCTGACTGCATCAGCACTCTCGCACTGAGATACTATGTAAATATTGACCCTTCACTGGGCTCATACTGTACGGCTGCTACTGCCTGAATACCATTTCAGCTGATTATTCCCACGCTGCATGCTTGAGTATGAGTAATGACTGGGTGTGGAAATTGGACAATGTATGGGGATTTTTGTAAATTAACTCAATTCCGCCACAGCTTCAATCATCAATCAAACACTGGTTAGATGGAATTTTATAAAATTGAAGAATGTTGAGAGATTAGGGGCGCTGTATCTACAAAAGACACTCGTAATTAGACTGAGTATCTACAAAGCAGGCACTGTAAGACACATTTGTCTGTGGCGAGCTTGTCGTTCCGGCCTGGTAGGGGAGGATTATGGGAATGGCCATGATCAGACAAATAGGGCGGATGATGAGACAGCATTCAGACCTTTAGGTTCTGACCTCCTGTGACACAAATGTGCGTGATCTTCTAAAGTCCATTCATGCATTGGGGCAGTTGTGTTACATGGGTATACATTGTTCAGTTAAAGGTGCGATAAGTAACATTTTTTCTGCCCCCATAGCACAAAATGACGATAATATATCTGTGGGAAGTCGATAGAGTTGTTGATCAATACTAATGAGTCAGTTGGCCAGAGGCTGAGATTTCTGGCTTTCAAAACTCACTTTCTGGCCCTCACTCTGTTTTGGAACAAACACATATAAATATAAAAAAAAATATATAAAAAAAAAAATATATTATATCAGAATTACCAGAGAGGAGTCTAAAATCATGCAATATTTTAGCCTGAAATGTAATTAAAATTACGACAAAATATATTCCCAAAAATAGACATTCATAGTGGAACATGCTGACATGTTTATCTCGTTGCTATGGATACAGGTACGTCCACTATTGTGGAAGCCTTTAAATTCATTAGGGCATAACATAACTACTACTTGGATTGCTGTAGAGCAGTGATTCTCAACCTTTTTCATATCAAGGACCCCTAATTTAGTCCACATTAGGGTCACGGACCCCCATTTGATGAGATTTTGTCGCTTGGACCCAAATCTGAAAATATTGTTATTGCTCGATATGATTTTGTCCAGAATTCCATGACTATCTGTAGAGAGATAACAGTGAAACTATGATCAAAATAGTCATTCTTCTAAATTCTCTGACTGCGTTAACTTATTGTAGATGAGATCATGGTGAAGTTTAACAATCCATCAATTTGCTGGGGACCCCCTGGGACCCCCTCAAGGACCCCTGGTGGTTCCCCACGTTGGGAACCACTGCTATAGAGCATTGCTTGTGTTTGTCAGTCAATGTGTGACAAGAGCTTTTTTTTATTCCCTTTTGTGGCTTTGGTAGTAGATATTTGTATAAATTTGCATACCACAATTCTTCACAAAATACCAGTAAATTCTATCTCTTTTACTGATCAAAATATATTAGCTTGGAAATCACTTTATTATTAGATAGATTTTGGGAATACGCTTTAAATTGGAATTTATCAATGAAATAAGGCAATAACTACTAGAGCTTTGTCCTTTTAGAGACACTATACATAGAACCTCTTGAATTCTATACATCTCTGTAGGCCTATGTAACTAATTTAAAAAGCTATTATGAGCAAAAGGAGTGAATAAAACATGTCTGTAATCACTGTCAGTATCCACCATATCATTCTGGTGGATATCGACAGTGACTTCCTTGTGGACATGGGCAACACTGCTGATTGTTGTTCCATCAGGATTAAAGAGAAAGAGATGAGAAACCAGAGCGAGTGAAAATCAGCAAGAAAGGCGCTCGTCTTAATTGGATCTGGGTCGAATTTGAAGACATACAGTAGAGTTTGATGTAGAATTCTGTAAAGGCATAATTTATATCCTGTCCATCTGATGCCGGGCTACGCTTAAAGTCATAATCCCCAACATTTTCATATAAATAATGTCTGGTCTGCTCCTCTCTATCTATTACACAACAGTTATTCAAGCTATACCAAGTTCATGAAAGCTTTTACATTAGCTGTTCTATACACTTCTATAGCCTACATGTTCTATACAAAATGCTCAAGGTTCTGTTAGGGCTGGGCGATATGGTTGAAATCAGTATCATGATAATCATAAGGATTTTTCTCGATATCAATATATATCAATATGTTCATCTCATTGAACCGAATGGTAATGTCAGGTGTGATGTCAAACAAAACTGAAATTTTCAAATAATATTCCTACCATACCTCATTTTATGAGAGTTTTTAAGTAAAATTTGCTTGTCATCATCAATTCAGACAGCAGAAATGTGTGTCACGATATCAAAATATCTTCATATCATCCCGATATGATTCCACTGAAAGACGATAAACGATAATATTGAATTATCGCCCAGCCCTAGGTTCTGTACATGTGATGATCTGGAGGCCAGCAAACATCCATCTCTCTGCCTGAATGCATTTTTGATGTCTAGCTGTTTTTTTTTTCTCCCTATACCCGTTTTATGCCATCTCATTCCATTAATTGGCTCATCATGTTGCATTTTCTAATAAATTTATTTGTCTGACTTCAAGCATGTCAGGCGAGAAGGGGTGAGGAAATAAAAATGGAGGAGGAGTGGTTGCTGTCAGTAATACATCAGGAAATGTAGATGGACTGAACTTGTGGTTGTGTACACCAGTGCTGGTTACAGTGCTTGGGAGGTGATTGAAACATGGTTTGTGCTGCTTCCAAAGGAATGGGAAACAAAAAGACATGTTTATGCATCAGTCTCTCGCTCAGACGGAGCTGCAGCGTGGTCAGACAGTCAAGTAAAACAAAGTCAAACCCAAATGTGTTTCAGCAGTGGAATTCTTTTTTTTTTTAAATAGAAAAATCTAATATACAGTATCTGACAAGTTCGGGTTAAGGTCATTACTTGTTTTGAAAACCCTCAAGAACCACTGGGTCATTTTAAAATATTGGGTAGTTAGAATTACCCAATACTTAATTACCTGATATTTTGTGACAATATTCAGCGCCTTTTTATTCTTGTTAGGATGGAAAAGCCTCTTAAACAGCATTTAGATCAGTGATTCTCAATATTTTTCATATCAAGGACCCCTAATTTAGTTCACATTAGTGCCATGGACCCCCATTTGAATTTGTCTCTTGGACCCAAATCTGTTTTTCGTTGTTAAATATGATTTTGTCCAGAATTCCATGACTATCTGTATTGTAGGTAGAGAGATAACAGTGAAACTATGATCAAAACAGTCATTCTTCTACATTCTCTAATTGTGTTCACTTCTTGAAAATGAAATAATGGTGAAGATTAACAATTCATCAATTTGCTGGGGACCCACTGAAACCCCCTCAAGGACCCCTGGTGGTCCCCGGACCCCACATTGAGAACCACTGATTTAGACCATGTGACCATTGAAGCTCCATTGGATAATAATAATAATAACACATATTGTGTATATGCATGCTTGTGGAATATGATCGAAATGTCACAGCTAGAATTGTTCAGTTCAGTTGTTCAGTTTAGTCCATTTAGTCCACATTTTGTCTCTTGGTCCCAAATCTGTGAATATTTTTATTGTTAGATATGATTTTGTCCAGAATTCCATGACTGTATTGTAGGTAGAGAGATAACAGTGATCAAAACACTAGTGTACACTAGTGCTGGTTACAGTACTTGGGAGGTGATTGAAACATGGATAACGCTTTTTCTGGGTCCACAATTTCCTAATAATTTCCTAGAAAGGAATTGTTGATTTCTTCGGAAGTTTCCTGGAAAAAAACATGAAATGATGTAATAGTTATATAGAAAATGTCAGCATAAGATACTGTCAATTTCTAAACGAGTTTCCTGGAAAGAACTAATCTATAAACTTATTGGAAAAGTAATAGGCAGAGGTCAATTATCAGAAGTCATTATTCATATAATTATATAATATAGTTATTTGTTGAATTCTTAATCAATTTTAGGTAATTTCTAGTTTTCTATATAACTACTACATCATTTCATGGTTCTGTCTTGGGAAAAACAGAAGAAATTGGAGGAACTGACCAATGACCAACTACCATTCAACTCTTCATCTGTTTTCCCTTTAATTAGAACATAATGCAATGGTTCTTTCCAGGAAACCTTCTAAGAAATTAACAGTTCCTTTCTAGGAAATTATTAGGAAATTGCAGATCTGGGGTCTAATATTGAGTCCTAAAATCCTAATTTTCTTAAAATAAGTGAAAAAATCTGCCACTGGAGTCAGATAATTGCACGTGTTTCTGATACAAATCAACTTGTTTCAAGAATTTTCTAGAGTCAAGTGTCATTTTCTTGATAGCAGTACAGCGATCTGCCTTTTTCTGCCTTGTTTCAAGATATTGACACTCATTTCGAGAAAAAAATCCTGAAAATAGTGAAACTGCATTGGAAACAAGTGAAATGATCTCACCCCAGTGGCAAATTTTTTTCCACTTGTTTTAAGAAAATTTGCATTTTAGGACTCAATAATAGACTAAATGACTTGTTAAGAAGGAGATTTTTTTTCAAGATGAACCTAACACATTCAGAACATCTGGTGGCAAATCAGCTTTCTGCAATCCCCCCCCCGCCCCCCCGCCCCCGTTCGCTATTACCATGAACTCTGAGGCTGAGACTGGTGTTGCGTTGTTGTTGAGCAGCGATCACCTCGGTTGTCTTCATTGCGCGTTCTGCTTCGGGTCCTCTTTGACGTCTTAGAGACCAGCCTTCATCTTATTTAGCCTCCAGTATGAACTCTCTCTTGACTCCCTCTGCCCCGTCTAATTATCTGAGTATGAGCTCCCGAGTAAACAAATCAACGCGCATGGTTGGAGGAAAACAATATAGTTTTCACTGTGTATTCTTCATCCCCGCCCTGATAACGCTGATGAATGTGGCCGTTAAAACATTCATAGAAGAGACTGAACGCTTTCATTCACAATTCACAATTCTCTGCCTAAGATAATTGACCCACTCTCCAAAGTAAAGGTCACCGAGAATCAATGGATGTATGAAATATTAATCAGAGTTCCCCATTTGTTTAAAAGAGGATCAAATGACCTTTATGCAACATCAAATTGATTATCGCACAGTGTTTGGCCACTGCAGGAATAAATCCCTTTTAAGAGACTCTAATCCCGAGGCATGGGCGGATGTGTGTTTGCATGTATTGTGCAAAACAACAATGGTTAAGAGGGAGATTACAGGAGTGGGAGGGGAAGTGAGGGGAATGAATTGTGTTCGAGTATCAAGTATAAATGAACACCCCGATCCAATA
The DNA here is from genome assembly GCF_046629955.1 of Centroberyx affinis. NCBI lineage: Eukaryota > Metazoa > Chordata > Actinopteri > Beryciformes > Berycidae > Centroberyx > Centroberyx affinis. The sequence continues at coordinate 222,106 of NW_027279803.1, forward strand.
TTGTTAATAAGTGTAACATGTTCATTGCGGGCTTGTCCGTAAGTGCGGCAATTTGAGATTTCGCTGTGAGAGGAAGGGAGGAAGAATGAGGCAGGAGAGAAAATGAGGCACTTCATTAAGATCAAATTAACGGCATAAAACCCTCGGTGTTGTTGCTTCGATGAAGGAGAACACGATTTCTAGAACTCGCTTGTCTGTGAGTGCTGCAAGATTAGACTGAGGCGGAGAGAGAGAGAGAGAGAGGGAGAGAGAGAGAGAGAGAGAATATTCCTTTCCTGTGCGCAATATTTTGATGATTTAAGATGCAGTTGGCAAAGATGCCCGGGCTCACAGGGGAAGTCAGCCGTGGTGATTGACATGTGTGACCTCAGTGAAATTGAAAAAAAAAGTCCTAGATCCAGCTCTGCACTGCCTTAAATCCTTGACCTTTCAATCGTTTGTATATCCTGTGAAATAGGTTTGTGCTGCTTCCAAAGGAATGGGGGGGAAAAAAAAAAAGACATGTTTATGCATCAGTCTCTTGCTCAGACGGAGCTGCAGCGTGGCCAGACAGTCAAACAAAGTCAAACCCAAATGTGTTTCAGCAGTGGGATTCATTTTTTTTAAAAATAGAAAAAGTGATCTAATATATCTGACAAGTTCGGGTTAAGGTCATTAATTGTTTCGAAAACCCACAAGAACCATTGCTATTGTTATAATAAGGCTAATTATAAAATATTGGGTAGTTATAAATACCCAGTATTTAATTACCTGATATTTTGTGACAATATTCAATGTCTTTTTATTCTTGTTAGGGTGGAAAAGCCTCTTAAACAGCATTTAGATTAGTGATTCTCAACCTTTTTCATATCAAGGACCCCTAATTTAGTTCACATTAGTGCCATGGACCCAAATCTCAGAATATTTTCATTGTTAGATATGATTTTGTCCAGAATTCCATGACTATCTGTGTTGTAGTTAGAGAGATAACAGTGAAACTATGATCAAAACAGTCATTCTTCTACATTCTCTAATTGTGTTCACTTCTTGTAAATGAAATAATGCTGAAGTTTAACAATTCCTCAATTTGCTGGGGACCCCTGGTGGTCCCCGGACCCCACGTTGAGAACCACTGATTTAGACCATGTGACAAAAAATCTCCATTGAGGCTCCACTGGATAATAATCATAATATATATTGTGTATATGCATGCTTGTGGAATATGATCGAAATGTCACAGCTAGAATCAAATCAGGTTAAGTGCTTCCCATAGACAAGCAGTGCAGTATTGATCAATTCTACAATAAATACAGAATGTAATCAAACAACCTCATATCCATCTTATCCAAACATCATATTCATCATATGAGAGGTGGACCGGCACTGACTGGACCGGATCAGGGTTTCAATATCGGCCCCATAATCAGTCTAACCCTAGTTGCACTCTCACTGCGGCGTAAGCAAATGCATTTTTATCAAGGTTATCTTCCTTGGGGGTGTCCAGCACATAACACTACATTATTGATGGTCCGCATTATTGGATCAGTAATAATGCCTCGGCGGTAGAGCGACTCTGAAGTGAAAAGCGACTTGTTGAATCTTGTCATAACTCGGCAGTTGCCGGAATGAAAAAAAAAAAAAAGAAAAAAGAAAGATACACAGTAAGATGCCGTATCTATTCCATTTTGTGCGACGGGCCTAGGTTCACCGGATATCTGAAAATCCCTTCCCAAACATTCATTTCCAAGCAAATCACCCATGGAGGCACAAACAGGGGAATAAGAGAGATAATGTGATGCATAGTGTTGTCTTGGGCTCACAGAGGAGATGTGCTGTGAGTCTCTGAAAGCATCTTTGCGATCAGTGTATGTGCCCCGCTAACAGAGAGAGGGCCGCCGAAGATGTTTGGAGGGAGGGAGGGAGGGAGGGAAAGAGAATATAGCCCTAATACCGTTTGCTTTCTATCTGAATGAAAATCAAGTTGCTCTCTTCCATGCAGTAAAAGTCTTTAGGGAAATTGGGAATGTTAGCGTTTTCGGTTTCGGACATGGCAGTTTTCTCCCAGGCGATCCCCGGCTCTCGCATCTCTGATGAATCATAGCTGACAAAATGAACGCTTAAATTAGGCCGTGTTTCGGCAGCGTCTCTAATCAGAAGCTGTTACCAACACAATACCAGGCAGTAGATATAATAGTTTTGTTGTTTTTTTTTTATGCTGTTGGATATTCTCGGTGTGGGTCATTGATCTTTTCGGGGGGAAGAGGGTGAGGAGAGGAGCATTGATGCAAGAACGGTTTGATCTGGCTTAGCTAGCTATAAATGAGGGAAACGGCTGGGACAGAGCTGGTTGGTCTGTATATTAAATGATAATTGCAGCCTTTTTCAACCTGGACTCAATACTGATTGATTCTTTGTTTAACTGTTGAGCTAATTAGATCTTACTTGCCAGCATGGCATGGACACAACTCCAACTCAACTCCAAAAGCACCCAAAGCATGTCCTTTTTTCAACATATTGACGCTCACTCTGTAATGAGACGTGTTAAATTTTCAGTTCATCCATGACCTGACAACTTTCACTATTTATTTTACACTACTTTATACAGTGGAGGGACACAAGAAATGTAGTTTTCCCCTGTTGAGTGGTGAGACAGCAGAGCCGCAGTTGGCTGGCAAGGAGGAGACAAGCAAGTGCTAAAGCAATGGCTTTAGCATCAAAATTTTACCAAGCAATGGCCAAGCTAGCATCAAATTGTACCAGGAAGAGCTAATGCAATGGCCAAGCTAGCATGAAAACTGTACCAAGGAAGTAGGGCTGAACAACTTTGAAAAAATATCTAATTGTGATTATTTTGACTGATATTGCAATTGCGATATGATTTGCGATATTAGAGGGAATGATAATTCTTACATCATTATTCTCATTTTCATTGAAAAACGTATTCAAAAGATTATGGTGTGATTTTTGCGGGGATCTGTACCAAACAAAGATGTTTTCTTAAGTCTGTAGAATATGATGTGTAGGCCAGGACATCTCTGCAGCACCACAATATTTCATTTAAAATGCTATTTTGACACATTTCACCTTTAACAAATATTGCGCCTCCTGCGATTTGAAAATTGCACTAGGCCATATTGCGATTTAGATAAAATTTTGATTAATTGTTCAGCCCTACAAGGAAGTGCTAAAGCAATATGGCCAAGCTAGTATCAAAATTGTACCAGGAAGAGCTAATGCAATGGCCAAGGTAGCATCAAAATTGTACAAGTAAGGAATGCCTTAAGATACCAACATGTCTCATTACAGAGCAAGCAATCAATATGTTTAAAAAGACATGCTTTGGGTGCTTTTGGGGTTGAATTTCTGGAGCGTCCATTGGCTTAATAGGTCTGTATGGGAGATGCCCCAAGCAAATCTACAATGAAGCAACTGACGAGGTTATGGTCAGAATGGTCTTAAGAATGGTCAGTCAGTATGATGGAAAATGATGGGAAAATAGAGTCCAGGTCAAAACTTACGCCAGAATTCTCCTTTAATGATCAAGAACTACTAAATATGAGGAAATTGTTGCTGCTTTTAATTGCCTTATTACTGCTGGTGTCATATTTATAAAAGTTTCTTGCATACAATCATGCAAGTGTCCAAATGGAATTTTTTTAATCAACAGTTTTTTTTTTTTTTTTTGTTGTTTTTATGAATAACAAAATAACCCGACTTATTAGACATAGGCTGCAAACATTACCAAAGGGTATGATAATAAACGCAGGAGACAGGACCAACCATGACGCCGGTAAGCACTAAGCCTCTCATATCAATACTGAATGCTCCCTATCACACAATCATTTCATCTCAGGCTCATGCGTCATACACTCAAAATGTTCAGGTAAACATATCCACTCGCTCCCTCTCTCTCTCCCTCACACACAAATACAAACGCACACACACACACACACAGCACACAAAGTAATTGGACGAAAGCATTGGGGATGGCTATAGACTGAAGCCATCTCCAGTGGAAATTTTCTTGCCGACTTTTTTGCCGATTTAAATTACCTTGATATTTGGCAATTTAAAATGTATAGCCTAGTGCGAGGCGCTCAGTGTTTCCCGCTGCCCCCTAGAGAGTAAAGTGCAATTGATATAAATTTTCCTTTATCCCACGTGCAATAAATATATTTGCACACAATGTAAACAGCTGCACCTTCTACTTCTGCACTTTTGCACACTTTAGCACTTAAGACTCTTTATTGTATGGAATCATTTGTATTTGTTTGTATTTGTACTGTATGTGGCATTGTGTTCTTATCGTTTTTATTGTCCTTGCTGCAAAATGAATGGCAATAAAGACCTGAACTGACCTCCAATGTCTAAGTAAAACTGTCTTTGCAGTTGTTAATACCAGCAAGACCCACCGCTGCTTGCATGCTGATTCAATATTCAAACCAATCGTAGAGCCTAACATTGCACACTTAGCAGATTACTTGTATATTTTGACCAATAACTTTGTTAATCACCTGCAGTATGTTTACCAATCTTCAATTACAGAATATGACTAAAGAATATGTGTAATTGACCCCACTTTGTGTTTTCATCTCCAGCATACGTTATTTGAAAATCTTTTAACTTCTATCTAGGGTCCAATACCATCTATGAATTACTATAGCTTGTTACCGACTTCCTTATGAGTAGTATTTAGACTCTTGATACAAGAGGATCGTGGACACGTCAGACTATAGCTCTTTTTGTCACAGTTCCACTGAGACAGATATGCATAGATACAAGATACCAAAACTTTTCTGATAGTACAATTAAACATTGGACTTCTAGTGTGAAGCAGCTTAGACCTAGCTTGGTCCCTCGTTGACCATGTGGAGGGGATGAGGGAGAGGATGAACCAGGTCCTGGAGAAGGTGGGACCTGTCAACTATAAGGTGAGTAAAAAAAACAAAACATCTCCTTATGCTGTTTTGACTCCATGTTGACAACTCTGCATTGTGGTATCTACTCCTCCATCAGGACAGAGCTGAAGACAGAACTGCAGACAATGAAAGTTCATGGTGTGATAGTCGATTTATTGTTTAAGTTTGAGGTTCAGCATTGCATGAGCCTAAAGTTATCAAAACACCTGTGTGGCAAATGGTTGAACATATGAAATGTAAAGTTACACTTACAGTTGCTAACATTGCCAAATATCACTGACATAACATTAGTTAAGCATGGGGAACAGTATTTTATGTATGGTAACAATGTGTCTGGTAATCATTTACTAATGGTGTTCATGTTAACTAAGGTATTAATTTATACATTATTTAATAGTCATCTTTATAAACTATTATATAATGTATAAATTAATAACTTAGTTAACATGAACACCATCAGTAAATTACACATTAGTTAACTGGTAATTATTAAGCATTAACTAACCCTTATTAAACATTAACTAACCCTTAACTTAGTGACCCTTATTGTAAAGTGTTACCTTATGTACTTATTTTACGTTAACGAACCTAGTAGCCTAATTGTGACCTTGGTATTATAAGGTTCTAGCTGACCTTTTTGTCAAAACTGAGTTAGTCGCATGAACCTATTCTATGAGTGCCTGTTTACATATGTGTGGTGTTATTTTTTGAAAATAATGATTTTTGATTTTTGAGTCTAAAACAAAAGGACCCATCTCCATTTAACTCAATGGATGCTGAAAACTTTGAAACTCAATATCTCAGAACTATCCTGAAGGCAGATAGAACCTTATAATTCTAAGCTCATGTAATGTTACTGTATTCTCCATAGATGAGACAAAGGCAGCTGATCAACTAGGGAGCCAGACAGCTGAAGACTGTTGCTATTATGGCCAAAACTAAAAAAAACAGACTATCTTTGACCAACCCACACCCATCTTGACTAGCGCCTGATGACAAAACACCCATTTCTAATAATCCCCTTAAGAAATCTATTGCCATCCAGCTTTAGTCTCATATGATGCAGGAGAAGCTCTCCAAATGCCTTCAATCTGGTTTGTGGGCCAAACACATATCACTGCACTTATACCAGCATTATAGTGGTGAAGTGGGGCTCAAAAACTTGTCTCTCAGAAGCAACAAAATCCTTGAAACGAGTCCTCTTCCAGGCAGTTGGTGATTTGTTGTCCTACTGAGTTACACTCATCTACTCATGTGTTGTATGTTTGCCAGTTTTTATGGCAGAGAAATTGATAGTGGCTCAGCTGGGAAGCAATCTATACTGCAGTCCTGAAAATAAAAATCCACAGACACATAATGTCTGGCGGCAGCCATACAGTAATTCACCTATAACACACTGAAATAACATTTTGTACTTATCTTGGTTTAAATTGAGTCTCCGGAATTGAGACTCTCCTCATCGCTTAAATGAAAGCAACAAAAAACGCCAAAACTCCCAAATAAAATATAAAAGACTGTTCACAGGAGACATAACACATGTGAAATGATGTGCATAATATTATTCAGCTTTGTTCGGCTATGTTTTTTAAGTGCCCGTTTAGTCATTTCACTTCCACATTTATCTCTGGACAGCCTTTTGGCAAGCCCTCCGACTGTTACTGACTCTCTGGCCAAAGTGTAATCTTTGCACCCCTGAGTGTGTGTTTTGTTCTTGTGCCAAAGTCCACATTGTCTCTAAATGGAATGGATAATACAGCAATGATAGCATCTGTTGCAGTCCATTAATCAACTATATGTTTAGCAGAGGTAAACAGTTTATAGCCCTCTTTGACCTTGGATTCGGATTTCATTTGAATGCCACAGCGCTCTCACAAATGCCTATTTGTAATCGGATGATGTATTCTAGAGCGTCCTATAATATCGGAGCATGTGCAACTGTGGTGAAATTTTGCAAAAAGTGCACAATTTCTTAAAATGCAGATATTCTTATAATAAGGAGACACAACTAGAAAGAAGGGAACAGTTTGATCTTGAAATAGTGCGATGGAAAGCGAGGGTGTGGAGTGTGGAGAGGTGGATGGACAGATATATTTACCTTCAATTCTGACAAATCGGCTTCAATTCCCAAATCGTGAAGAAGTTTTCCACGTAACCGTTACCAAAACCTTACGCTAAACTTAACTTCAGTTTTAGTTGCCTAACCTTAAATGAAATTGATTTACGGTTAAAAGGTTAGCTAACCTTTTCACGTGACAAAAACGCGAAAATGGCGTGCGCAATTTGTGTTATTGTCACGTAATGCTTACATGGTGGAGGAACGTAATCTTCACATTATTCACGTCCACGACACGTAATCTGCGGGGACGGGACGATATGCGATACGATTCGATACGCGATATGGAGTTCATGGTTCAATACAACCACGACACGATGTAATAAATAAAAGTTCAATGACAAAGTATGTTTATTTCCGAGCCACAAGTCTTTCTAGCGATGGCATTGGCTTGCTAGAATGGAAACAACTATTTAAAAATGTCATTACAAAGTGCAAATAATATAATTTCAATGAGAGCTTGTGAAATTGCGATGGGCAATTTGTGATTACTACAGCAGAATAAAATGTAGCGGTAACACTTTATAATAACCATCATTAATAAATGGTAAATTGATAGTTAATTAAACTTTAGTTAATAGTTATTTTACTGTTAACAAACAATGAAATGATCATTAATAATGTTTACTAATTATTAGTAATGCTATAATTTATTATTATTTTATCATTAGTTTATCATTAGTAAAATCATTTGTTTATAAATGATATATTGTATCATAGCTGATAAGAGACGGTAAAAAGGGTAAAAAGCTATGATACAATATAAAATTTATAAACAAATGATTTTATTTTACACAAACGAATGATAAAATAACATAAATTATAGCATTACTAATAATTAGTAAACATTATTAATGATCATTTCATTGTTTGTTAACAGTAAAATAACTATTAACTAAAGTTTAATTAACTATCAATTTACCATTTATTAATGATGGTTATTATAAAGTGTTACCAATGTAGCTAATATCACGATTCATTTTTCTGCCCCACGATACGTATCATCACATTTTTGTATTGTGATATATTGAATTTCGATATATTGCCCCATCCCTAGTCATCTGCATTTCAAAGTTCGTGCCCAATTTCACACGATTTTGTGAGACTGTGTCGGCATGTAAATATAAGCCAGGTTGACAAAAATTGTCGGTTGTACACCAGCTTTAAAAAAAAAAATCAATCCGAACAACATTATTTGACATAGCACGGCCATGAGGGAACCAACGCTCTTTTGCACTTTCAGCAATACAGTGTGAAAGTTGTTACACGAGCAGAGGTGTTCGGTGACACGGCCGCGCTTCGGGACTTGTGGCCGAAACTCTCAAATTTCCCTCTCCAGTGCACAAGCACACAGCGGCCGGGGGGGGGGGGGGGGGGGGACGAGGTAATGAAAAACATGCACCGGGGGGTCCGTGTGGACAGAGTTCAGTGGACCAGACGTCGATGGTATCACCGGGTTTCGGTCCATCTGTCATGCATGCACGCGCTCTATTTATAGGTGAATGAATGAGGGGGGGGCTTCCGGTCCCCAACTCCTTTCACCGGCCCCTCTTCTGGGGTGGATGCGGGCATAAGGCGGGGGGGAGTGAGTGGAACAACTTGGAAATACGCAACCTTCCGCGCTGAACCCTGAGCCGCAGAGGCGTTGGAGTGATAAATGATCCGGCAATATCACCCAGGTTCAAATCATATTCCTCCCCTTTTTTTTTTCCCCCTTCCCCTCGCCCTCAGCCCGCATAGCAGGCCTTAGCAGCTGGAATTACCTCTCCTTGAGTACACAAATTCACCGGGAGGCTCCCTCGGCGAATCACCGATAATGACATTTCACTGTAAATATGTATGCTTTGGCTTCTAACCCCGGGGCGAACGTGCTATAGAGACACTCGAGGTTCTCCTTCCCCGGCAGCCCTTAGAGGCTCGGGGATCAGTGGATGATCCGAGTAGCTGAGCCACAACATGTATGAATGGACCTCCTCCTGGTGAAAAAACACCTTCTGTAGGGACGGCAGGGAGTGGCTTCCTTCCAGAGCCACACTCGGTGGATTATAGCTTGGGAGGATTATGTACATTTTTGCTCCTCCAAAACTTTTACGACAGTATTTCAGACTTTTTAAATAAATTAATGTAATTCTGATCATTCAGAATGGGATTTGGATTGGGTAATCCAATCCTACCTCAGACATGGCGACATTAGACTATTTTCTCTAAAAATGTTCTATGTCAATGCATCTGTCCCTACTCAAATAAACATTGAAATGAAATGAAATGTTGTTTCGGCATTTTTCAAAACTCAAAAGGTAGAGATTAGGAGAGTTTTGATACCAAAGATCTGGATAATCTTGATGACACTGGAAGGGAGGATTCAGACTGGAAGGGAGGATTCAGGGTGGATTTCGAGACATGAAGGGCTTTATATATGATCAAGAAATTGTGATGTAAGCGGTAAGGATGTGATAATACAGCTTAGCCATCTTGAATATAGATTTTATTTTTTTTATTTTTTTTGACAGAAATACTTGAATTGTACCACTGCTTTTTATTTATTTATTTATGTATGTATATTCTTCAACCCAAAACTGTGGACTTGCAAAACTTACAACATACAATATCAACTCCATTCATGTAAATTGTGCAGCTACTTTGCGGAATTAGTTATGACAGCGTTATTCCAGATGGTGGCGCTGTAACCACCGGTCAAATGTTCACATTTCAAAAGGTCAGAGCCCTGCAACTGCTGGTCCTCGAGACATGGAACTTTGCACATACATCCAGGTAGTTTTGCTTGTTGTTCTACAAATTTGCCTCCTGGACCATCAAGCTGTGCTGTATTAGATTTTGAATTTTTTAAATAACAGTTTTTTGTAGAAGCCTTCATCATGTATTGACACCAAAATTGATACACAGTTTCAGAAGACTGAGATACGCAAACTGATGCAACATTTTTTTTTTTTTATATCTTTAATCATTTGGCGGTTGTAGTGAATTAGCTAGCAGGTATGGCCTATCACAAAATGGGTCATAACTTCATGAACTGGGACATATGTGCAAGAGTATAAGCATATACTGTATGTGAGGCCAATTTTCAGTCAGCCAATAGGGGGCGCCACAAATGCAAAAATTTGATATCTCAGAATCTGGTTGACTAAGTGTTCTGAAATTTGGTGTATGTGTTTTAGGGCCTGGTTTTGGTTTATGTATGGAATTTGGTTGTGATTAGTGTTTTATAACTCAATTTCCTATGAGATTCTATATGCCACAGACCTATAGCTTTGCTCAAGAATCCCTACGGTGATCCGAACTGGTCTCCCAGCAAATATGACACATGGTGGCACTGTAACCTAACCTGACTTGCCAGATGGTTTGTTACACAGAACCATGTGGGAAGTCGTCCTTGGAAACCGTTTGGAAAAGGACAGGCTCTTTCAAAAAATGCTTGGCAGGTGATTGGATGAACCATCTGTCTATCACCGTCTCAACCAATCAGATCAATGAACCATATCAACAAACTCTTGCCAAAGCCGGTCGGGAGAAGAGCGAAAACATCTTCTCCATCCAGAAAAGCCTTCAGTGCCGTTCTTTGCTCTTCTTTCAGTGAAGAAATACTCTCCAGTTCAGAGATAACTGATGTTATAGCAGCATCTACGCTAGCCTCTTTAGGAGCCGCCATTGTTGTGAACGAACCACGCCCGTAGCTTAACTCGAAGCCTGGCAAGATGGATTCTCGCGTGATCGTGATCTCGCGAATCCAGCTGCCTCGCAAGGTAAACCGTAACCACCGGTCAAAAGAAAAAAAATTCAAAAAGGTCTCCAGTAATTCCTACAAAATTCAGGTCATTGTCTTCAAAGTCACTTAATCATTCCTTTCTTGTTAATTTGTGTTTTCTGTTAAGTTTCTATGTTGATAATTGGTGTCTAGTTAACACATCTGACATCTGTGTGTGTGTGTGTGTGTGTGTGTGTGTCATTTTAAGCATATAAGCATGTGTGTCAGTTTCTATGCTTGCAGGTTGTAATTAGGTGATCGTGTGTGTAGACGTGGATTTATATACTGTATATGTTTTTATTCATATTATTTTTTTGAAAAACTTTGAAGTTCATCTTTACATTCTTACTGATTGTATACTTGCACAGATAAGTGAATACAAGTAACATACAAAGTGTCTTTGACACTTCATCATCAAGTCCTTTCTTATCTCTGTGATTACAATAACAGACGTTTATCCACACTTTTAACATTAAAAGAAAAAAGTACAGTAAATCCTTTCCTGCTAAGACTAACTGAACATTACCAACACCTTCTGTAATAGCACACCTCCTTCTAACTGTGCAGCTCCTCATCATTCAGAAATTATAGCACAGGGCAAAGGGGCTAAGACTGCGGCAGATAAGGACTTGCACTCTACCTTTTCTGAACACTTTGGTTGTCTCAGCACTTCTTGGAAGATAGAGGATTTAATGTGTCAGATTGGGATTAGAGTTCACCAAGCTTTAATAAAGAAAAAAAAAAAAAAAGGTGTGTTTCAAGTTCACATGGCTTTAATTATGGGGGGGGGGGAGCGTGTGTTTAAAGTGTGAACTTAATTCTGCAGAGCACAAAGGAAGGAAATTGATGAGAAATTGTCCTTGCGTCACCTCTGGCGCACAGAGAGACGGTAAGTGGTAAGTCATCAAGTTAAAATCCACTTGCAAACTACTCACAATAGCGCGATTATGCTGTGTGGCCCTGGATCAGCGTTGGGTAATTTAAGTTTTTATAGATAAGAGATATGCAGGAAATGTATTCATATTCAGACCTGTGCTGTGCTGGTGCTTAACTAAATCAACTAAATTGAATGGCTTTAGGCAATCTGCCCAAATAAACCTGAATGGCATCTTCAAAGAATATATCTGCCACAAGTGATGTCTTTTTTTTTTTTTTTTAAACAAATGGCATCTAAAAAGTTGACTGCTGATAACCTGCATATTTACCACTGCAGCAGGCTGGTCTACCAATTGTGTATGAATGATTTCAGAGGTTGAGTTGTTTTAATTCATGATAAGCCTATTTCATCCAAATGGCCCCCTATCAGTTGGCTTGTGTCATTCAAATACAATGAACAAGCAAATCAATCTGTTTCTATTGGGTTTAGTGGGGGAATAGGCTGGAGTCAATATTTAATATCACTTCATGTGGGATAAACATCGCTGACATCATCATTCCTTTCAGACAACCAAATACAACACAGAGATGCATGTTAATATAACTGAATAATGTCATTTACAATAATATAATGTCATAAATTGTATAATTCTATATGTTTCTCATCAAAAGATTCTATTATGAGAGATCTGTTTTTGGCAACCACTCGTTTCAATAGTCTTTGTAGGCTACTATCAAATTTTTGTTAATGTCAATAACTTGTAGAAATTAGTTCACTTTATATAGCTATACTTGTTGACCCAGAGTGAAATCAACATAATATAATTAATGTTGTTTGATGGATTATTAATCAGCTAGTGTGTGTGTGTGTGTGTGTCATTTGTAAATCCTGACATCAATATGTATTGATATGTACAACCAAACTGGCAACTTATTAGGATCCAATGGATGGACACACTGAATGTTATGGAGATGTCAAATCTGTTTTGGAATCCTCAAAATCATATATATATATTTTTTTTTGATAACCTCTCTCTCCTCTCTCTCCCCACTCGGAACTGTTTATTGAAGCAGAAACACCATAAAAATCATCAAAAAAAAAAAGAAAGAAAGAAAAACAGAATAACAAGCAACCTCTGTATATTGAATGTATATTGAAGGAACTCCACTGAGTTGCAGTTGCCCGAGCAGCAGAGGAGCTTGAAGTCTCTCCACTGACACATACAGCTTGGTATTAAATCCCCGCTGAGCGAACTTAACTCAACTCTAAATCACAGATTAGATGCATACTGTGCGACATGGCTCAATCTAACTCCACTCAAGATGAAACAAATCTTTCTCCTGCTCGCTCCTCTCAGAAGTCTGCGCACCGCGTTGCCGAGGCTCGTCTTTAGGTGTGTTTACATTCTAATTCTTTTTTTTTTCAACAGTGGGAATTGTTCATTACCGAGAGCGGAGGAAGAGGAGAGGGAAGAGCGGCGGAAAAATGAAACTTCATTGATCCCTGTGGGATGCGCAGAGAATAGAAAAACAAGCAATAAAAACAGTGAAAATAACAATAAAGCAATAAAATAGTATCCAAAGAAGAGTGGGGTCATATAAACATATGCTGCTGACAAGTTCAATCACATGTGAACAGTTTTTCTCATGTTGTATTCTGACATCCCATATGTCCCATAGATATATTTTTTTTCCACATTTTCACCTGCCATTACATATGACAATATATTTCACAGGTGAAAGCTGAATTTGACATGCAAAGAGACAATTGACTGGGGAAAATGTCATGGGAAACTCCACATGTTCACATATAAAAACCAACATGTGTCCAAATAGCACATGTGCAGTAAATTCATGTGGTGATTACTTGTAGTTATAACATAATTTACTGACTTAATTTGAAGTATGCATAAACGTAAATGATAAAAAATATGTAGGGCTGGGTCTTGCCACTGATTTCCTGAATCGATTAGATTCCAATTCACAAGGTCCCGATTCGATTCGATTTCGGATTTTATTCGATTTGATTCAATATCGATTCGGTTAGGGATATTTCAGTTACAATACCAATTTAGCTTGGATATGAAAGAGATTCTCAGAGAACTAATGCTGTAAATTGTACAAGGAACCCTCTAACCTGGTGTATTATTAAAGATATTAACGTTTACATTAAGAATTGACCCCAAAACATGACCAACACACTACAGCAGTCAACACAATATAGTGCAAGTTGTGCAACTCTACAGACTCTACAGGCATATATTGGCCATATATTAAAAGATCGATCTCGGGATTTTATTAATCGATATTGGATCATTCAAATGAAGATCAATTTGAATCGGAAAATTGATTTTTTTACACCCAGCCCTAAAAATATGAGCATGTATACAGTATGAAATAGTGGAACTGTTATGAAAATACCATTAATAACAATGAGGGATGTATGTGAAAAGTGAAGAAGCATATATGCAAATTTACAGCAAGTCTGCAGAAGGCCACACAGATGTACAGAAAGTGTCCTGGTGGGTAAACTAGTGTGAAGTCATATTGCATTGCATATTTAAATTAATAATTTCATTTCTGGTGCATTGTGGAAGTCAGAGCTCTGGGCTACTGACCATTTAAGACCATGATCAGATAAGAGGCTCTTTCCTCAGCTGTGAGCCTCGCTAGTAACAAAGAGCAAGAGGTCAACGTGAACAAGGAGCGTTACATCATCCAAAACCAGAGACATAAAACGCATCACTTCCTGTGCACCGGAGGGATTTTTAGATCTGGCGGAAAAGCTTTCATGAACTGAGCTGAACTATTACTGTGTTACAGCGATCAGCGATAGAGAGGAGCAAGACTGACATCTATATGGAAATATCACATTATTATTTTAACAGAAAAAGAAAAAAAAAAAAAAAAAACATATTCCAAATGCCATTTCCATTTTCTTTGATGCATACATTGCAAGTGGCAGTCACCACTTTGCATATAGAAAAATAGTAAACAACAGAATGCTTTTGCAGCATTTGAAGTTTTGACATTAAAGGGGCATTTCAATACTTTATCCACCTCACTACTATTCTGTCCTTTCTGTAGGTAGAACTGATTCCTGATGAAGCTTTTCGCTCTGGTTGTTAGTTCATTAGATATTTGATTCCAATGCTAGTGCTGCAGTTGGATTCCTATTAAACCATATTCATATCATCAGTGTATAAAACAACTTAATTACTCAAAACATTTTTTTTTTTCTGCCAGTATTTGCTTATTTATTTCATTGAGCTTGAATTAACAACAGGTTTCAGTGTCCTCTAGATGACATGAGTTCTGTCAGAGAATTTCACACTCAAAAAAAATCCTGCGTGTGCGAGACAATTTCAATTTGCACTGTTGGGATGTGTATTAGATAACACGCTAATTACACAGCTCTGTGTTTAATGAAGTGTCACTTTAGAGTGCAGTGTTAGCCTATAGCGAAAAAAGACAAGATCGCCCTCTGACTGGAAACATTTTCATCCGAGGACAATGTTTGCTAAAAATTCAAACTGATCAGTGTTTAAAGGGTGTGCGTGTGACAGCTGTTTTTTTTACAGAAAACCTGAATAAATATGAATAGAAGTGGTTAGCAGTGGCCCTGAATTTCTGCTCTGACAGTTACTATGTCTATGTCGACACAACTAATATCCAAGTTCTGTGGCAAACATTGTTGTTTACGCCTCTGGTGCAAGAATATAGCAGCGGTCACTCGTGTCGACCGACAGAAACACCCTGAAGAACAGAAAACTGATACAGAGAGCCTTACTCCCAGACTCCTATCAGACACAGTGGACAGATGTGTCTTGGTTGTAGGTAGCTAGGATGAATTCGCAAGATCTTTGTCTGGATTGCAAGGCTACAGCATCATCACGGTCCATGCAAAAACATACCCAGGATATGATGCTGATACGAAGTCCGAGATGAGTAGAAGGCAACCACTTGCTTTGTCTCTTTTGTGGTGCAGGGAATCAATTACCCCACGAAGATCCGATTCCAAAGAAAAAAAAAGTCAATTCCCGCACACACGTATCACCTCTGCATTGCTTTATTAAAAAGAGTCTCAAGACTTCTCAAGACATATCGATCATAAAGTGACATAGTGCTTAAATACAGCCCATGATTGCGTAATAGTCCACAGCTGTGTTGGAGGTGTGTCCATGATCCCACGCAACAGCTCACTCATTCAGGATTCCCTCAACTGTCAAAGCATACAATATCTATAATCATACACATTCAAAATCCTTTTGATATTACTAACAAGGAAAACATTTTTTTCAGGTTAGTGGTATATATACAGTACTGTGCAAAAGTCTTAGGCACCCTAGATTTTTTACATAAATTTCTTAGAAGTCTTAGAAGTTTATTTATTTTCTGCATTAGTGTGTCAGTAGACTGCTGTTTATTGTACATTTTTGATATTCAGAAACTTTTAATTTCATTAGTTTTGAAAGCATCTTCGCTTTATGGATTTCTTTGACATATGCCTAAGACTTTTGCACAGTACTGTATATAAGACATAGCCCAAGTCTACAGTATACAAATGCCCCATGGGGTCCCATAACTTCAAATTCATCCATGTACAAATATACAAAATATATAAATATATATATACCAAAACACATTTTCGGGAGGACATGCCCACCCAAAAAAAGGGAAACAGAAAAACAAAAACACCAAAACAAAACAACAAAAGGCGAAAGAAGTCCATCTCTATGTAAAATAGTTTATACCATGGTAGAAAAAACGTTTTATATATAAAACACGCAGGTCAGTTATAAAAAATCTATATGGATTTTTTATAATTGCCCTGTGTGTGCTGTATTTAAGCACTATGTCACTTTATGATTGATATGTCTTGAAAAAGGTCCTTGTGACCGAAACGTCAACTCTTTTTAATAAAGCGTTGAAAACCCATGTAAATATAGACAATCGTTGCATCGTTTTGTGAAATCAGGACCTAAATATCTTTATGATATCAGTTCAAAACCAGCTCCCAAAGCTGTTTTAATATGAATTTTTACTGTGCCATTATATCATATTGTGAAAATGTTGTGCTCATTTTGGTTGAGGTTGAACTTGACCCCTTCCCGCACTTCTCCGTCCACCAGTTGCTTGCTGGGTGATATTATCTTTGTGAGATCTGAAGTAGTGTTGCATTGATACTGTTTGTGTCTCATCTCCTAGATCTTCTACAGTGCCAGTGATGACTCTCCGTTGTGGGATTTCCATTCGAAGCATAATTCACTAGAATTAGATAGGTAAAAGAAAGTTACCAAGTAAATCAATTTAAAGGTGCCATATCATAACCAGCCCCTTATGGGAGAGAAACTAAATTCTAACAATTACAAAGGAATTACAAGGTGCAAACACATATTATTCTAGGCCTAAAAAACATATTTTAAAGTGCAAAATGCCTTTGATTGCCTGTAATGCCCCAAAATCTACTGTATGGCCACACAGTAGCTGCTTGGTATGAGTCAGTGGGTCCTATTCTGACAGATCAGGAGTGGAAAACAACATTTTGGGGTCTTCGTAAACCATGACTTTACATTACAAGGCCTTTGGACAATGATGCAGAGCTTTACTGCTAAAGCATTATAGATAAACTGAGGGGAACACTCACTGTGACAGAGCCATATTGACTCCTTCAAAACAAATGTTTAGGTTATTATGGGGGAATTTTGGGGCTTTGGTAAATAAATAAATGACAAAGCCCTTCGACTGTGGGGCAGTAAATGTAAAGTTAGTGACAGCACCATCATGTATCAGGCTCTGGCTCAGGGGCCCCCTGAGCTCTTGGGCCCCTGGGCCTGTGCCCGGTTGGCCCGTTCAGTAATCCATCAATGTTGTTAGGCAACCGTCCACTGCCAACAGACTGTGGTCAAGATGTATGGGATTTCAATGACATGCTACACACACATCAAAGCAGAAGTATAAAAACTTCAGTGTAAGTGCCGCCACGTTCTTTACATTCACGCTTAACATTGCAATTATGTTACATCTGACTATAAAATGTACTTTAGTCTTCACATACATTCAGTTTAACTGATTCAATTCAACTTTTAACTAAACTACATATTTTTGCAAAACATCATGAAAAACATTATTCTTATCCAGAAAAATGAATAATATGGAACCTGTAACTGCTGCTTTGTGTTCTGTTAATTTGCTCACCAGAGGAGGATTAAGATAATGGAATGATATTAGAACATTGCAGCCTCCATCTTTTATCAGAGGGCTTACTCTCACATTTTTAGCCTCTCTGCTGATGTATTTCACAATCACAGCTAGCACTAAAGATCAAAAGAAAGAAAGAAGAAGAAAGATAAAAAAGTGTTTTTGTGTGAGAGAAACAGATAGAGAGAGAAGTCCTGGGTGAGAAAAATAGATATATTGAGAATCCTCTTTTAGGATCTATGTGAATAAAGCTGAAACTTCTATAGCCAAATAAATTCCATATTCAAACTTTAAGACCAAAACAAGTAAAACTTGAAGTGAATGCAAACATAATGTGAACCACTGGAACCATTTATTTATCTAGCACTTATCAGAGTTTACAAAGTGTTTTACAGGAAGGAAGAAAAAAAACAAAGTAGTAAAACACATAATGAGGATATGAAAATAGGCAGAAGCTAGAGAAAACACATTAAAAGGAGAATAAATTGACACATAAAAGAAAAGATCCAATAAAAGAAAACATACGCAACACAAGATTAAAAAGTGGGCAGGATCAGAAACAATGGCATAAAAGCAAATCTGTAAAAGTGCTTTAAAAAAATGATGATACTGACTTAGCAAGATAACCTAGAGCCATGAGAAGAGGAAGGTGGAAGCCAAAATGGTGGATCCAATACTTTGTCTTCATTTTCATTAAACCTGCAATAAGTGATTTCAGACCCTATAACCAATCCTGAAACTACCTTGTGCTATGTGGAGATTTCCTTGAGACATTATGATATAAACCAATATCCACACAACAGCCAGCTGTGTTGCTGTTTTCACCTCTTTTCCAAAGCTTGGTGCCTCCCTTGCTGTTTAAAAGTGGCGCTCTCCCCCTCCCGTTCCTGAAAATATTCTTATAATGTCAGAATCGATGATGCGAGCGAGTAAAGTTGTTAAACTAGTAAAGTTGTTAAACTAGTAAACTTGTTAAACTTGTTAAACTAGTAAAGTTGTTAAACTAGTAAACTTGTTAAACTTGTAAACTTGTTAAACTAGTAAACTTGTTAAACTTGTTAAACTAGTAAACTTGTTAAACTAGTAAACTTGTTAAACTTGTAAACTTGTTAAACTAGTAAAGTTGTTAAACTTGTTAAACTTGTTAATCTAGTAAAGTTGTTAAACTAGTAAACTAGTAAACTTGTTAAACTAGTAAACTTGTTAAACTTGTAAACTTGTTAAACTAGTAAAGTTGTTAAACTTGTAAACTTGTTAAGCTAGTAAACTAGTAAATTTGTTAAACTAGTAAACTTGTTAAACTTGTAAAGTTGTTAAACTAGTAAACTTGTTAAACTAGTAAAGTTGTTAAACTTGTAAACTTGTTAAACTAGTAAACTAGTAAACTTGTTAAACTAGTAAACTTGTTAAACTTGTAAACTTGTTAAACTTGTTAAATTAGTAAACTTGTTAAACTAGTAAACTTGCTACCTACCTCTTCACTTGTCATTGTGGGACAACATTCAGCGGGAGAAAAATCTGGCAAAGCGAGACTGGAAACCGGCGACACTTCTCCGTAGGTATGTTTAACTTAACTATTATTAGCCTTTATGCACTGTTTGTCCTAGGGGCTTCTGTAGTCCAGTAGCTTTGCTGTGATTTCTTTCCAAAGCCTTTGCCTTTCCATCAAGGCAAAGGGCGGCTACTTTAAAGAATCGAAAATATAAGATCGCTTTGAATTGTTTAACATTTTTTTGGATGAAATTACACCAGTATGGAGATGAGACACTCCCATTAAACAAGAATGCAACATCATATTAGGACAGAGAATGACAATCTTGTTAACTGACTTCAACCACAACAACCAGTCAGGACCCTCCTCCTACATAGGGCTAAAGCTGCGTCACTCGCCATTCAATCACCTCTTCTCGCTTCGGAAGTAGTACCTCTCGCCTGTTGCTTCAGCTAACTAGCTTAACCATTCACAGATCGGAGCGGACAGCTCCATGGCTGAACGCTGGTTTTCTGGCGCTGCTTTCTGGTTTCGCTTACCTTCTCCATAGGTAAGACGTTTAGAGCAAACAGTAGAGCTAGCTCCAGCTTGATTCGCTAAGTCAGGCTATACTCGCCGTCGTCTCTGCAGGTAGCTGTACTCCACCTCCACCCACTTTTGAGGCTGTAGGACTGTCATACTCGGAGTGTGTGGACTGTAAGCACTTACTTGTCTTCATTTGTGGCTGAAAAGCTTCAGCGGAGGCCATGGTGGGATGATCAAAGGCCTGCTTCCAGGGCCTTCCAGGTTCCTGACACCCACCTTCAGGAAAAAGATGTCATTTGACAAAGGAAGCAGAAGAAAACGAGGAAATGGACAGGTACGAACTGGATATGTGGCCGCAAAGGACATTTCAGACCTGCAGCCCCCTTGATAGCACAGCTGATGGTGTGAAATAGCTTACCTGATCTGTAGTCTGTAAGGCCTCAAACTGAACCCACTGACAGCCAGTAGAGCGGTCTGGGTTCAGTGAGTACCACGCTGCAGTCTTAGCAGGCTCCCACAGCCCTAACGCTTTCGCCACGAAGCTCGACACCCGGGGCTATTTTGATCAAATCATCCAAAACTACGTGACTCAAAGGTTACAAAAAGAAAAACGCTTATGAGGAAAAATGAAAGAAATGGCCTCCCTTTATTCGGAGAGGAACCGAGAGAGCTAATTGGCATCGTTCTGTGTTTAGGGAATATAGGGATTTTGCATTGCTCTTCTATTCTCTGCTCCTTATTCCCCCGCTCTCTCAGGATGAAGTTTGGAGAGCCACCGTAACAACACTGTGTCTCCTGGGTGCGACAGCCAGGAGCAAGGCTTCCACCCCCGAGCTCTCGCGGCCAAGACCGGCTCCGTGACGACGTACATAATCGCTTTATTTCCTCAGCGAAAGTAAAACAGGCATAAGGCCCCCTTTGGACCATCCCTAATCTTGAGTAACATTATGTCTTTTTAATTAATTTAAGCAGCTTTGAAGATGTATTTGGGAATTCACAGATTTCCCCCCTCTCCCTTTTTCCCCGCAACCTGCTCTGATTTAGAAACCAGAGGGAGCCTGCTTATAGTTAAATTTCTCACCTTTTTATGAGCAGTTTTTTTTTTCCAACAGATGTGTGGAATTATTTTTATTTGACGAAAGCATATTTTTGGTCCAGATAAACCATACTATGGCATGCTATGACATGATAACAAAAGGGCCGTACCTGGTATGTAAGCACATACAAGAACTCCACACGCTGGAGATGGTGTTGTTTTTATGTATTTAAAGAAACCAACAAAATAATTATAAATATATATATAAGTTTCTTTCCCCAGTTTTGTGTGCTTTTCCTCCTACAGGCAGTCCAGCTGAAAGCACATACAAACCTTTTATAAATGTTGAATTTTTCTTTGTCAGAGGCCTGTGATAAATTCCATTCATTGATAGTCTATCCACAACCAGTGTTGTGAAAGGTACTTTTGAACCAGTTACTTTACTACTTTACTTGTTCTAAATAGTATTCTTACTTTACTAAGTTAGTCTTTACTGAAAGTACTTTCAAGTTACCCACTTAGAAACATGCCTTTAAAATAATGTCTTCTGATAATGTCCACACTCTTACTGTATAGAAACCATCACTGAGTACACAATCTACTGTTATCTTTTTTTTTTAGATTTATTTTAGGCATTTTTATGCTTTATTGACAGAGAGATAGCATGAGAGAGAGACAGGAAGGTATGGGAAAGAGAGAGAGAGGGGGGAGGACATGCATTTTCATGCATTTCATTCGTTTTGAAACTATAGAAATCAAACTCATGATGCTCTTACCAAGTTTTTATCCTATTAAAACCATATTGCATTGAAAAGTCCTAGATATTTAGTTTTCTTTAAGATATTAAATTGATACTGGACTCTTTATTTGTTCTGATTTGACTTGCTATTCTACATTTAGACTTGAGACTTGACATTAATGACATTGACTTGACTTGGACTTGACTGGGTAATCTACATTCAGACTTGGGACTTGCCTTCAGACTTGTGCCTCAAGACTTGAGACTGACTCGAGCAAAGTTGACTTGGTCACACCTTTGCTGTGTTTACATTTACGAATGTGTTGCACCACTGTGTACCAGAAACTATTGTAAAGTTGATGCCAACGGTCAGCCCTGTTTAGGAGAAGAAACAGAAACTGCTAAATGAACCAGTGTAGCTCTAGCAGAGACTAGACCATATTCTACAAGGAGGGACAAAGACATGGGCAGACTGAGTTTCTGGACACTTGGGGTGCAATCACACCTACAGTTCATTTTCTATGGTCTGAAACAGTAGTGAAAAAGTTTACTTTTTTGGATTATTGTATTTGGTTTGATTAGGTTCACACTGGGGTTATGGGTAGAAGGAGATGGATGTTGGCATCTGATCAGTTCCTCATGCTTGGAAAGCCTAGCATAACAAAATGGACTGGACTCGTCCTCATATTGAGCTATTTCTTCATGTGTTCCAAACTGGTATGAACATCAGAGGAGAAGAGGACAGACAAGTTCATCATGCTGAGCTAAAGTTACAAGGATTGGAATCATATTTGTTTTGAGATGGTTGGATAATGTTCTTAATCCTAACGAACCGCACTACAGTTCTCTTGTTAGAGGACTGAGAATTCACTTTTTCAGGTGTCTCAGTGTGTTTTTCAAACACCTTATTTTGAATGGCATTGTTCTTACCTGGCCAAACAAACCACACTAAAGCAGGAAACGCTCCAGAGTTCAAATAAACCGCCCCACACATGCTGGGTGAGAATGCATCCTCAAAGACATGTCCACAGCAAGTAGACAAACTGCTGACCCGATCCACTTACATCA
This sequence comes from Centroberyx affinis, assembly GCF_046629955.1. NCBI lineage: Eukaryota > Metazoa > Chordata > Actinopteri > Beryciformes > Berycidae > Centroberyx > Centroberyx affinis. Next base: position 244,817 of record NW_027279803.1, read on the forward strand.
CACTAGAGTGGCTGTCTAAAGACCATCGCATTTTTGTTGCATCATTACTTCCTGCTTGTTGCTTCTTTTCCCCACCACTACCCCAGCCTCCTGCCTGGTTTGGTTCTGCTTATTCTGTACTCTTAGGGGGAGCCTGTGGTTTTTATGCCCGTTATGCTTGGCTGCAGTGAGCAGCCAGGAACAAGCTAACACAAGTAAAACCAGTCCTGTTATCTGTGGTAACATTTCACTGCAGGCTACTGTACAGTGTGTACTCTGTTGAGGAATTGCTCTAAATAATTTGCAGTCAAATAAATGGTGATAGGCTCCCTCAGTTCTTCAGTTCTTTATCCTGTTTTGTGTTGTGAGACCATTGTACCAAACTTGCCCTCTATGGGCCTCTTAGTGCATCACTCTCCAGTCTACCAGCAAGGAATTCATATCCCTGAATTGAAGCCATTTGTAGAACAAAACAGGCGATTAAGACTACTTTATTCAGTTTAGGATGTGCTATCCACAACTGATTTGAAACTGACTGTAAAATCCTACACATAATGCCTGTAAGCTCTAACCAGTCACAGGTTTGATGTGATACAATTACAACCGGTGCACCCTCACTATTGCATTCTATGTAGTATTTGACCAAGAAAAATAAGCAATGTATAAAAAGCATGCATTTTTTTGGGGGGGGGTGAATGGCTGTAATGAACTTCTAATCCATTTTGCATTCCATTTTATTGTCCCCCACCAAAGGGGGGACTATGGATCGGTCTCCGTCCCTTCGTTCGTTCGTTCGTTAGTCACACTGTAATGTTGACTTTGTGCCACTAGGGGCGGCATTGACAATGAATGGGGACTCAGTGGTAAAGCAGGTCATACAGTTAAAGTTATCATACAATGTGGGGGACAATGAATGGGGACTCAGTGGTAAAGCAATACAGTTAAAGTTATCATAGGTAACATAATAGTCAACACGCTACACACTTGGAGACATCAGACTGGGTTGATGTGTTGAAGTGAGAGTCAATGGAGAATTTTTGGGCAAACCTCTAACCACAAGACACTAGTTATTGTACAGTTGTTGGACTGTTGTACTGTTATTGCATCATCACTGCACTACCACTGTGCCTCAGTGTTGACTACTTATATCATATTACCACTTACCTACTGTGAAATACCATATATCACTTATCATTTAGCATTTATATTATTCATAACACTCACTCTCCTGGTGTTGTATGTTATATTGTATATTGTATTATAAATTGTATTGTAGTGCATATTGTGTAATGTACGGATTGTATTTATTGCGTATTGTAGTCCTTATATTTTGTACTGTACCCACTGAGCAAAAGACGTGATTTCAACGTCTCGTCTATGCTTTAGCTCTCATATAGCCCAGGATCATTACAGCTATGTATAGACCTATTTTAGACCAAGCAGTAAATACATTATTACAATGAATAAACATCTGTAAATACCAAAAATATGCACCAGAGAAGTCCTGTAGACTAGCCGACAAGATAATTATCTGAGCACAAGAAATAATTTCAACATTGCGTCTATGCGTAGCTCTCATATAGCCTACGATAATTTTGTGTACAGACATCTAATAAACTTTAACTTTTCAACCCCATTTAAACTTAATTTAGCCTAGACGGCTATGGCCATTTAGACATGTTTTAAACAGGACAATTACAGTTACTACATTTCATTGTCTGTGCTTAAACATATACTGTGTTTTTCATTATCTTGAAGCCATTTTGATCTAAAGGCTTATGCTTAAATGCTTGAAATTAGTTCCTTAGACAAATATAAATAGTGAAGTTGATGCTTATGTATGAATTTCTTTCCAAAGCCTTTGCCTTTCCATCAAGGCAAAGGGCGGCTACTTTAAAGAATCGAAAATATAAGATAGTTTTGATTTGTTTAACACTTTTTTGGATGAGATTACACCAGTATGGAGATGAGACACTCCCATTAAACAAGAATGCAACATCATATTAGGACAGAGAATGACAATATTGCTAACTGACTTCAACCACAACAACACCAAACTCATTAAATATATCGACTTTTAGGCCCAGCAGCTGCCAAGAAGCTACTGTGGAAAATACAGCATTGCGTTGTCTTTCATACAGCACTAAGTCACTGCAATTTTAGATTGTGGAACATGAAAACAGTGCCCCTTCATCACCCCAATAACAATCTTCTTTAACTTTATTTTAACACTAGAAAGGCCAATGGATTTTGGGGATCTAAGAGAAGGCCAACAACCATATCCAAAAAACACTGGTTTGTACAGAAAGTGGGTGTTGGAAAAGTCATGTAAGGACATTTGGCTTAAATGAAATCCCTTGCAAGTCTTTGTCCAGTGTAACCAATGACCAGTAGTAGCTTATTACTCTTAGTGACGAGCTCATATAACAGTACACACAGAGATATAAAGGTGTCGGAAATGGTTCTTTGGACTGATGCCATAGAGGAACCATTTCTGGTTCCACAAAGAACCTTTCAGACCAAGGTTCTTTAAAAAAAACATTTCTGCTCTCCTTTCTGCACTCATATATACTGTGGAGGGGTTTGGTTATTTTCCACATTTATGCCATCACCCACCATCCAATAACTTAGAATTAAGAACTTCTTGCACTGTTCTTTGTGGAACCAGAAATGGTTCTTATCACTCCGAAGAGCCATTTTCGGTTCCAGTTTGCACCTTTATTTTTCTGTGTGCAGGGTGAAAAACATTATCTTGTGTCTATACTTTACACAACCACCAATCAGACTTGTAGTGGCTCGGGGGTGAACCTTTCAATGCTCACTTTTTATTGAGTTATATTATTGAGTTACATGCATATTGTTCTATTACACTGTCAAATTGCTCTAATCACAAAGGCCTAGGTGCATGTGAAAGCCAGAAGTACATGACAATATTATTTCTATTCTCATCACCGGAGAGGAATCCAAGCTGATTATTTTCAGGCAATAACAACAAGATAATAAACTTTATTCGTATAACATGTCGAGGATTTCTCCAGCTCGGATGATCCTCTCCAATTTTTCTTCATATTTTGCATATACATACATACATAGATCTTTGTTTAGCTCTATTTGCATAGGACTATTATTAAACTGGGTACGTACAGTGATTTGTAATAATTGTGGAGTTCATCAGTGATTTTAATCCTGTGTGAATCTACAATGTCTATAATTTGAAAAGAAATTGCTAAAAAAGTTCCAGCACAAATTACCTACTCTGAAAATACTAATCCCGTGTGAATTGAACTCTTGGTAATTTCAGACATAATTTGTTTTTAGTGCACAATTTATTTTTGTTTCATATTTTTTTGAATGATTTCACAAACCTCAAGTTTTGCTTTGACTTCATTATCCCTATTTCATTATCCAATGCAGAGGTTGGGGGGTATTTCATGAATTACATAAGGTCTTATAATACTAGTCCCATGCAAATAGGCCTCTTGAGTTCAATTCTATTGTCTTGTCTTTAATATTCAGGTAATGTAAATCACAGAATCACTTTATAATTTCAACAGCAGCCACTTTTTTTTGAAGTAGAAACAAGACAATCATCACTCTAAGAATTTCCCTGAAAACAATTTCTAGTTGTTGTGTTCAACCATAAAATGATTCACTGTAAAAGTCCTTGCAGTCCATGGTGTGAGCGATGTATAGAGTCAGCAGACCTTAAAACAACAGCAGCCAAATGATTAATGCATAGCATTGTTTAGTGAATGAAAAATGCTTCGGAGTCAAGCATTTAATAAAATCTGGACATGTGTTTTAATTGCAATTCCAGTCCAGAGCACAAACAATTTATTTCAACTTCCTCGTACGGTAGCTAATAATCATATCCTAGTCTAATATGCAAATGCTGACTATTTCACATTCATATCAAGAACGTCCTATGACTTGAACGCATACTCTTCACAGTGAATGCGTGCCAAAGGGGATGTTTCATTTGAGCCTGCTCCTGCTGTTAAGAGTGGGTTTTCACCTCTGTGCTGGCAGCCATTACTGCGCAGGACCCACATTGATGGATTTCCTCCCCCAAAGACTCTGAATTATTGCCCTTTAAGAATCCCTCATCCTTAGTAATATTGTTTAAAATTCATGGTGCCTTTTACAGCTTGATTACCACAGAGAGCCACGGGCACTCACACGTTGTTCTTCAATGGCAGACTTGTTAACTCACTTCCTGCTGTGAAAAAAGCCAAGACTGCCGTTTCAGCTGAGCATTGATAAAACAATGAAAGTCGGTGGCGCTTTGTACTTTGCTATTTATTAGAAATTGCCACCAGGAATCAATCAATCACGGCTGTCGTGGCTGTTTCCGTTACAAAGCCGCTCGTATTGACGCTTGAAATGTTGACGGATGTTGAAAGTCAGTTCTTATACATTCTGCTATTGTTAATTTCCAGGCGTGCAATAAATCCCAGTCGTGGGTAATGCCTTCAGTGTACTCTGCACTTTAAAGGGGGCATTAAAGGAATAAGTCACCCAAAAAATAGCCAAAAAAAAGAAGGCTTCTTTATGTTGCCTACGAGTGTCTGTGATCATTTATTTTGTGTTTCAGTACAGCGTATACCAGTGGTGGAAGAAGTACTGAGATCTTTTACTTAAGTAAAAGTAGCAATACAACAATGTAAAGATACTTCATTACAAGTAAAAGTCCTGCATTCAAAATCTTACTTAAGTAAAAGTACATAAGTATTGGCAGCAAAATGTACTTAGAATATCAAAGTAAACATACTCATTATGCAAACTGTCCCCATTTAGAGAGTTATATTTTTCATAAATTATTGGAATAGTAATAGTGATTTATTGACATACATGTACATGTAAGCAGCATTTTAATACCGTGACCTTGGTATTATAAGGTTCTATCTGACCTTTTTGTCAAAACTGAGTTAGTCTCATGAACCTATTCTATGAGTGCCTGTTGACATATGTGTGGTGTTATTTTTTGAAAATAACGATTTTTGAGTCTGTAATTTCTAAAACAAAAGGACCCATCTCCATTTAACTCAATGGATGCTGAAAAATGTTGAAGCTCAATATCTCAGAACTATCCTGAAGGCAGATAGAACCTTATAACTCTAAGATCACAAGTTGTCAACGTGAAGCTAATCTTAACAATTTAGCTATACTTTTGGGTAGTCTAATCTATAACAATGCTATTTTAAAGTGATTTTATAAAGATGATCAAATGTTTTAAATATAAAATATTAATCAGAAAAGTAACTAGTAACTATAGCTGTGAAATAAATGTAATGGAGTAAAAAGTACAATATTTCCCTCTAAAATGTGGTGGAGTATAAGTACAAAGTAGCATAAAATGGAAATACTCAAGTAAAGTACAAGTACCTCAAAATTGTACTTAAGTACAGTACTTGAGTAAATGCACTTAGTTACTTTCCACCACTGCGTATAACACAATACAGGTGTTGTCATTGCCATATCTTTCTGTTTCTGACATGCAGGCTTGTCTATAATTTTGTCTATAATTTTGTCTATAATTTGCAGAATTGTAGGGAAAAAGAACAATATATAAGCCTCTCATAGATTCAAATAGATGAGTACAAAACAGAAGTTTCAAAGACCAAAGTCAGCTGTGAACTCATGAGAAAACTCATTACCTGTTGTTGTATTTAACTTTCAGCTGGAGCTCAGCGCTCGCAAGCACCTCTAAACGTTCTCTCTTTGCTATTTCATGACCCCTGGTGACTATCACACACGTCACAGTAAATGGGATTTTTATAATTTCACAGATCCCAGAGCAGCTGCTCGTCTTTATCAACCACATGTTTCCCTTCATTATCCTGCTGGGTTCCGCCTCACTGAGCATCCAAACACTAACATACATGAAACACTACTGTGACCGCGGCTTCTGGGGAAACAGTTTAAGTTGTTCTGAACACATTGATGCATTTTTACTTACGGTAATGAGATAAATGCACACAAGGGTTATTTTGTGTCAGTTATGGGGTGTAATCTCTATTCTACATCACGATCCAACAGAACACAGTGTGCTTGTTTGTAAGCACAATATTAGAATGGGAAAGAGGAAATTCCAACACTAGCAGTATTGACAACTAAGATTTATTAGTAAAAGCAACACATTTTAGTATTAGAATGGTCAGGGCCAGAAATCACAAGTTGTTTCTTTGACATTTTATTTTGGAAGAGAAACGCAAGAAAGTCATGCACCTGGACGGCACTTAGCAAAAACAAAACCTCCCTGGATGTAATTGAATATCAAAGTTGCACATCAAACTGACTTCAATAAAGTGGATCATTAAAGTTCCCGATCACGATTCAAACAATCTTCAAAAAGACATTATCCTCCAGTCACCATGGACACTGGTGTGGCATGTTGAACAGGATCCTGAAGAGAAAGGGAAACATAATTTTCAGTTCATGCTCTTGCAAGTTGCTGTCATGCAATATTGTTTTTCGCTCTTCTGTTCTCCCTGCACCCACAACTGCAGTTTGCTTCAGCAATGTTAAACCTTAAACCCAAAACTGTGGTGAAGCCTGACATCTAATGGTGAAAAGTAGGGTACTGCACTGGCCTTCTGCTATTGGCTGGTCTTAAGGCTGATTTAAGGTCGGGTGCTCGACACCTTTGATAAGTGCCGCTCGACAGAAAATAAAGAGCTGCGCAAAGTTTGTAATTCATGCTTCGGCGAAAGGTTTCAGTCGTGGTAACCAGGCGCTATCCTCCAGCTGGCTTGTTTAGTCACATTATATCATCCCGATCGGTGTATAGCTATCCTTCTGACAGCTTGTTTGTTTTATATCTATATTTGTGCTACTTTGTATCCTTCTGCATTTTGATAATGGAGGGATTTGATGAAATCAGTGAGTTAATTCAAGAGGAAGAGATTTTAAACTTACTTCTACTGAGAAGACAAGCCTACTGCAAGCCTACTACTTTAGCCTACTGTAACATTTTCGTCTGACCAATAAAGATAGCAAGGACAGTAAACATAGCCTACCTGTCCCGTAGATTTTTCCACCGACATTTGCAGTCCAACAGACTGATATTCAGGGTATCGGCAATGTCTTTCCACGATGTTAATGCCATCTGCGCATCTTTGTATTCTTTCATTGAAGAATCATACAGGTGGTGATACTGTCTAACTTGTCCTGCCAGTCTTTCATCTATACCCTCCATATTTGCTAAGAGCTAAGCTAAACTAATTAAACTAATTAAACAAGGACGAAAAAGTTACAGACCAAAATATCAATAAGGACGTTCAGTTCAGTGAAAACTACAGTCTCCATGGCGACGTTAGTGTGACGCAATGTGACTACCCAATCACATTGCATGACAAAATGTGACGGTGTCCACGACATAACAAAATTCTCCAGGTTCTCCAGGTTAGTCTTTGGTGCCAAAGACCAGCCAATAGCAGAAGGCCAGTTCAGTACCTTACTTTTCACCATTAGATGTCAGGCTTCACCACAGATTTGGGTTTGGGGTTTAGCTCCCTTTAAAGAAAAAAATGCAGTTTACAGCCTTCCTCCACCCCCCTGGCTTCTAAAATCATGCAGTGATTCCTCTTTAAGTGTGCCGTTTCTTCCTTGCTTTACCGTTCGGGTCTAGTCCAGCTGCTTCCTCAGATCTGAAGCTTCTGCGGCCATCTCCTCCTCCGATCTCCACTTGGAAGGAACGTCCTCGTCTTCGCGATCGTGCTTCTGCAGCTGCACAAATAAACAGAGTCGTGTCACAACAAAAATGCTTCTTTTGGTTTTCTTTGGCGATATCATCAGCCTGGTCCCCTGGGTCTTCAGATGCCAATAACGTGCTTGGTGCATGAAAAGTTTGAGAAATCATACAACTGGCCATAACAAATATAAGGGTCAAACCATGGTTGAATCTTGACATGACGGTAGAACCATGCCTAGTTAATGCTTAATAACTAGTTAATTAAGCATTAATTTGTGAACTGTAATGTAAAGTTTTACCCATTATGCAGTGTACAAAATTAACTCTTGGATTGCCAAAGGCTGGAAAACTACAGACACTCACCTGCTAAGAATGGACAAAATATAAAAAAAATTTCACTGAAATACAGTACTGTGCAAAAGTCTTAGGCACCCTAGATGTTTTATATACATTTCTTAGAAGTCTTAGATGTGTATTTGTTTTCTGCATTAGTGTGTCAGTAACTTTTCATTTCATTAGTTTTGAAAGCCTCTTCATTTTATAGATATCTTTGACATATGCCTAAGACTTTTGCACAGTACTGTATGTCATTTTTCATAGAAATGTCTCAACGTTTGCAGATATTTAGACACTACTGCTTTGTGTAGAGCCGCTTGTTGAATACAGAGCCGTTATATTGCTTTGATTTGATTGGCTCACGGTCAGAGAGAGAGTGTATAATTTCACTAACATCTGACCGGACAAACCGAGCCAGGAAGTAAACAGATCCCCCCCCCTTATCATCGGGCGTTTCAGTGTTACATGATTGCTCCGACACTTTTCCGAAAACAATACAAAACAAATACGCCCCGAGGAGCCGGACGGGGCTGGGGGGGAGGGGGGGGGCGACAACAACAACAACATTTGCCTCTCAGTTAGTCTTCTCGGGCATAAACGGATATGACATCTGAAACAGAAGCCCGTCGTCCTTCAGACAGCATAGAAAATAAGCGACGTGAAAAAAAAAAAAAAAGACATTAACCGCGACACGTTATGACATCAGCTCGTTGCTGATTTTACATCGCTCCTACACTACGAGTTGGGGGGGGGGGGGGGGGGGGAGAAAAAAAAAAAAAAATTGTACTTCATCAAAGCGACACCTCCCCCTGGAAAAGAGAGCTGACAGACTGAGGTTGGGAGCTGGCACCGTTTTAATAGCCAGCAGGGGTGGGGGGGGGGGGGTGGTGTTCGGGTTGGAGTGGGTATAGGAAAGGAAGGGGACAAACCCAGTGAAATACAAACTTTGTGACCCATAAAGCATCATAACGGCGGTGGGGGTCCGGTTTTAACTGCCGGGGCACCGCATGGGGAAATGTCATATGCAGCTATTGTTTAGACAATGTTAAGCTGCAGGCTGACCCGAGAGGCCAGTATCCTGAAATGAGATGTCTTGCGCGCCAGACTAACGGCATAAAACAAACAGCGCAACAAGCTACGCGGCGTTTTATGTCCTCGAGATACTGCATGTTTTTTTTTTTTTTCTTTTAGACAGATCAGAGCCACCGTTTGCAGATACCTAACCGGAACGGGGAGGGGAGGCCCCAAACAAGGGAGATGGTTTATGTTTGTTTTTGAGGCAGTAAAATGATTCAACGTGTAATAGATTTTCAGTGTTTTTTGTTTTTTTCCCCCCCCGCAGCTCCCCCTCACCCTGAACAGTCTGGAAGCCAAAGCACCGGGGGTGGGGTGGGGGTGGGGGGGTGTCACTGCATCAGTATCTGACCCTGGGTCGGGAGAGCTTGTCAGATCGGGCCTTAGCTCGAGCTGGAGGAGCGCCTGTCATCTGACCGCGACGACGGCTGTGTGTGTGTGTGTGTGTGTGTGTGTGTGTGTGGTGGGTGGTGTGTGTGGGGGGGGGGGGGGGCATGTCTCTGAAGGGGCCAGTGGGAAATCTAGCAGCACCCTCTCTTCTGCTTCAGCTGGGCTAGCGTGAGGGGTTGGCTCGGAGCCGTCCACCACTGCTCAGAACCTCAGCCCCGGCCTCGTCCCCAGACCGTCACACTGAGTTAGCATCCACCCCCCCCCACCCCCTTACCCCCCCCCCCCACCACCACCACCACCACCACCACCACCATGACCAAATTTTTATTAATTTTCAACAAAAAACTGCAGACATACAGTCAGTTAAAAAGGTAAACATAACATAGCAGAAATATGATGTGCAAAAGAGGTTGACATTTTATACTAAGTTTAGCTTCGAAAAAATAAATACATACATAAAAATAACAAATTAAAAATAGTAATAGACAAATTGATGAAGTGTTAAACTTCACCGTTATTTCATTTACAAGAAGTTAACAATGAGAGAATGTAGAAGAATGACTGTTTTGATCATAGTTTCACTGCTATCTCTCTACAGATAGTCATGGGATTCTGGACAAAATCATCTCTAACAATAAAGATATTCTCAGATTTGGGTCCAAGAGACAAAATCTCATCAAATGGAGGTCCGTGGTTCTAATGTGGACTAAATTGGGGGTCCTCGATATGAAAAAGGTTGAGAATCACTATATATAGAGGAAAAAGGGCACTCTATCAGTTATCTTTACCATTCAGTTTGACCATATCCTACTTCCCAAATTCCCTTCAAAGTATGTGTGTGCATGGTATAACCAATATGCAGTTGTGCACACATTCTCACACATGTTTTTTTTATGAATACCAAACATTGCGTGGATGTTGCACACATCTTCATCAGCAGTGACTCAACCAAATTTGAGCCAGGTTCATGAAAGATACTGAAATGGTCTATTATAGATTGGGGCCTACCATTGGTTTAATATAAACTGTGTCTGGGAAACCATTCATGTTCTATATGGTTTAGTGTTTGTAACAGTATCTAGTGATGTATGGAATTCCTTAATGGAGTTCAAAACTGAAAATGACTCTGAGGGGTCCTTTAAAGCAGTGGTTCTCAACGTCTGGGGACCACCAGGGGTCCTTGAGGGGGTTCCAGGGGGTCCCCAGAAAATGTATCAATTGTTCAACTTCAGCATTACTTCATTTACAAGAAGTTTACACAATTAGAGAATGTAGAAGAATGATTATTTTGATCAGAGTTTGACTGTTATCTCTCTACCTTCAATACGTCAATACGGCATGGAATTCTGGCCAAAATCATATCCAACAATAAAAATATTCTCAGATTCCTGTCTGAGAGACAAAATCTCATCAAACGGGGGTCCGTGGCTCTAATGTGGACTGAATTAGGGTCCTTGATATGAAAAAGGTTGAGAACCACTGCTTTAATGTCATGGGACACTGCAACTCATTTTGACCTGGGAAATCTCCTCACCAGTATCACATTTTGCTCTGAACAAAGGAAGCAGGGAAGCAAGATCGGGATTTGCACAGGATTGTACGGCTTTCTCCTGTGTAATATTTGTTTGAGCTCAGAGATATCACACCAACAGCACATGGTGTCGAAGCATTTTTCAATCAACACAATTTGATGTGTGAGAAGCACCATTTCTAAATTTGTTTTACAGTTACGTTGTTACCGGGGCATTTGTGGAACTAACAGTACTTGCAGCTCAAAATCCCAGATGACACGTAAAACAATCATTAGCAAAAGTAGCTGTGGAAGTTTTGTGGCCTCTGGATGTTGTTCTGGGTGTTAGACATCAATCAATGATCCTGTTGAGGCTAAACCCATTTCAAAGCAAAGTCTGATAAAGGAAAACCTGCGTAACATTCCCCCTTCTCCACCAAGAAATCTGGTGCCGGGCTAAAACTAATGGAAAGAAAAGAGACGGGAAAAACAATGGCATACAAAAACTTTAGAGGACTGCACAGTAAGTAAGGGATGCTTGCCTGGGTCCAGACCTTTGAATCCGCCCACTCCACCTAGTTGGCTGATTCTGGTCTGGCATCGTGACATAAATTTTTATTTTATTGCTTCCGCTACAAAAAAATTGTCTCTTAGATTCTACGGTTGGAACTGTGTCCATAGCAACCTAAACTCTGTAGCCTTCTTACCCGTCTTTACTGGGGACAGTTCAGCCATTAACCATGAATCGAAAGTTTCGTGCTCTCCAAATATATTCAATTTAATATTAGAAAAATCTTCCATGGTGTTTTCTGGTGGAGTAACGGAGAGCTAACGTTTTTTTTTGCCACAGGGTGTCGCGAAAAGTTAAATTTAAATTAACCGTTAAATTTACCGGACTTCTTTCTGCGGATTGATATGATTGGACGTGGTCCTCCAGAGTCTCTGATCAGAACTGCGTCCATAGCAACGGTCTGTTATTCAGAAATAACAGACCGTAGAATGTCGTAATTGACAGTCAGAATCGAGTCTTCAACAAAGCCGTGCTTGTGTCTGTATGAAGTTTCATTAGATTATTGATTATGATGTGTGGACAAACTAAACCTCATCAAGGATTAATTGAGTCTGTTTGTTCTCTGTGTAATAATGCCCAACGCCCGTTTGCAAATGCTGATGCAAAAACAGTGGAATCATGTAACTTTGTAGTGCTAATTGTGTCTCTTTGGGAACATCTCAAACACAGTTATGAGCTCAAGAACAAGTAAAAGAGATATACTTCAAAGATAATCTGATTCATGGCCTATGTGTATGCACCATACGGGGCTTCCCTCATGAACTGTGTTACCCAGCGTGTTTTTCAATGAAGTGGAGAATGTACTCGGCATACAACAAGTCTACTACATGAGAGAGAAGGAGAGAGAGAGAGAAAGAGATAGTGAGACGGAAGAAGGTTGGGTCCGTATCTCTTTTGTGTATCTGAGAGAAGGGAAATCTGATCCCCTGGTGTCTTCACTAGCAGCTGTGCTGGTGTCCAAACATTTGCTGCTGTGTGTGTGTGTGTGTGTGTGTCTCTCTCTCCCCGAGGACCGGTGTTAAACCTCCTTAGTGCAGCCCCACTTCTTAGTTGCAGGGGCTGCCAGTGTACACAGAAACCCTGCTCGCTCTGTCAGTGATGAACATGCCCATGAATACTAATGTCCCTGCATGTGTCTCCATCTACCCATGGCCACAGCATACACTTGGGAACCCCGGCGGTAGGTACAACACCACTGTATAGCTTAACACTCCATGCCTTACAGTGGAACTAACATGCCAGAGGACAGTTTACATCTGCTGGAATACATTGGGGCCATCCTCCCCCCCCCCCCGCGGCGCCTATTGTAATGTTTCAATTTACAGGCCTTATTAATGATATACATGTGACGCCGAGGCTCGTGCCGCGTTTTTATCGGTGTTCCTTGACATTTAACAAGACACTCCAACAAAAGGAAGCGATGTAGGACGGGAGGGCTCTTGACTCCGGGGGGGGGGTGGGGGGGCTCTAATATACACAGAGCAGCATCACAAGGTCAGCCTGGAGGTCATCAGACAATCAGCAGGGAACGAAATGAGCTCCGGCGAAAGCTCTTTGCTCCCGAGGAGAACACAGGTCCCACACATTAGGTCATTTGTTACACTCGATGGACTCCTGGTGTCTGTGGAATTAATACCCCTAGGTTGCAAATTAAGGATTTGCCAGAAGGAAGATTTAATATAAGCGGAGAGGAGGGGAGGGGTTACCAATACACTTGTGTCCCTTGTGCGGTTTTTGGGCGAGCACCTATGTAGAAGCATAGCTTGGATGTTAGGTGAAAGAGTGGTGGGTGAGAGTGGGTATGACATGAGGTTTATCAATCGCAGATATTTTGTTGAATTAGGCCCCGTGACACCTCCAGAGGGCTCAACAGGAAGTTCTGGTGTCCCAGAACCATCTCCTTCAACACCAAGCAGAAGTATATTCATCTACACCAGTGATTCTCCACCTTTTTCATATTGAGGACCCCTAATTTAGTCCACATTAGAGCCACAGACCCCAAATCTGAGAATATATTTACTGTTAGATATGATTTTGTCCAGAATCCCATAAGTATCTCTATTGTAGAGAGATAACAGTGAAACTATGATCAAAATAGTCATTCTTCTACATCCCCTAACTTCTTGTAAATTATTCATCAATTTTCTGGGGACCCCCTAGAACCCGCTCAAGGACCCCTGGTGGTCCCCGGACCCCACGTTGAGAACCACTGATCTACACAACATTGTAGTGATGAGTCAAATAGGTCCACCGACGGAACTGAATCGCTCACGGCTTCCCATCTCTGCTCGCATCAAATTTAAGACACTGGTACTCGCCAACAGGGCAGCACATCGGACTTCCCCTCCCTATCTACAATCACTGGTCAGGTTCCAATCTTCGTTCTACTTGGCAGTGGATCAGGCCTGCATCAGGTGATGGAGGTATGTTGCAAGGAGGGGCGGGATCGAGCCTTGACCACGAGGCAGTAAGAGAACATGAGATGAGATGCTGATGAGATAAAGAGTGGCACCTGAACCCCTTCCTTCACATACTCCTTTGATTTGTCCAACCCAAGTGTCATAAAATTTTGTGAAATGAGCAGGAACTCTGAAAGACACATTACATGTCGTGGACATGAATTCTGTGAATATTACGTTCCTCCACCTCAAATTGATGTGACGGTAGCACAAAGTGGATTATGTGACAATACCATGAATTGACTTATGTTACAAGAGCACAAAATTGGACACCCCATTTCCATTTATTTGTCACATGAAAACGTTAGATAATGGTTAAATGTAGGCAAGTAAATGGCTTAAGGTCTGGGTTAAGGTTAGGGTTAGGTTAGTTTGGATAAATTGAGGCCACTAAATGAATTTGGTTAAGGTTAAGGAAAGGCTTTGGTCATGGTTAAAGGAATAGTTCAAACAAAAATGAAAATTCTGTCATCATCTACTCCCCCTCATGCCAGTTGAAACACAGGTGAAGTTTGTCCATATAACACACAGGGAGGCTGCCAGCACAACTCCATAGCAGCCTTCTCCAAAACAACTGAAGTCAGTGGGGACCAGTTCTTCAGAGTTCCAAAAAGACCTACAGTATATTTACACCATCATTTAGTGCAAATCTGAACTACAGCTGATTGATTTGCAACAAATAATGGTGTATAGGTCTTTCTATTCACAGTGTGATTGTTTGGCTGTTTTTGTTGTGGAACTCTAAAGAACAGGTCCCCATTGACTTCAGTTGTTTTGGAGAAGGCTGCTACCAAGTTGTGCTGGCAACCTCCCTGTGTGTTATATGGACTAACAAATTTCACCTGTGTTACATTTGGCATGAGGGGGAGTAGATGATGACAGAATTTTCAGAACTTTTTGGATGAACTCTTCCTTTAAATACGAAACACTTTAGCTACATATTTTCTTGGCGTGAGTTGGGAATCAAACCTGGGTCGTCGGAGTTGACCGAGTATCTGCCCACCCACCCCAGCCTCCACACCTCCTTTCCATTGCACTATTTCAATGTCAAACTCCTGCCCGTTTCGAGTCGTCTTCACGTTAATTCCTTCAGGTCGGGGAAAGGTATTTCAGTCACTTTTCACGCACTGAGCACGGATTTGCACCGCGTCGCGCTTATTTCAAGGAGGACATTTCAGGAGACCAGGACTGATTTGTCAGGAGGTAGGAGAGACTGGGAAGTGTGACAGGATTATACTGAAGGTCAAGAGAGCTGCCATGTATGACTTTGATTGACGGTTGTGCCATGTAAATTGGTGTTGCTTCCTAAAAGTTGAGTTCTACCCTGTAGTCTACGTTCCCTTGTTAAAGTCTAGGTATTGTACCTGTCCAACTGGTTTCAGTAGGTCTTGTCTGTCTGATCTTATTATGTATGCAAAGCCACTATAAATAAAATGTTCAAAAGTTCTACAGGCAGCCACGAGCAAGTGTGTATGTGTGCGTGCACCCAACTTAGTGTGTATGTCAAGATGTGTATTGAGTTCAGGGTAACTCATGTCCCCTCTCTCCATCTCTTTTCAGAACCCCGAAGACTAAGATAGAGATGGATGGCAGCTGCGAGTGCAAAATCTTTTAATCTTCTGTGGTAATTACCTATGGCAATCAGGCCTTTTGCCAGACATACTTCCATGAATCTAATTAGCAGGAAACCTGATAAAGTGTCTTTGGGTGTGTATTTTGAAGGGGGTTGATAACACACGGCATTCTTGGCTCACCTTAGCCGCGTGTTGGAAGGAATTCAATATGGTATATTTTAAACACACTTCCCTTTGTTGCGTTTGCAGAGCGTGAGGACATCCTTTTTTTCTTTGCGGAAAATATCCTGGATGATGTCCTTGAAAATCAAATGGGTTATACTTATGAAGGGGTAATTGTATTCTGGGAATTACTCTGAGCATTTGCAGTTGACTACTTACTGCACTCGGACAAATAATTGAGATGCATTTGTGTTTTATGTGGACTACAAGTTCCGAGTCGAACTAATTCCACCCTTGATCCAACTGCCATTAATTTCGGTCATTGAACTTTAAAGATTAAAAGTCACTCAAGGCACCAGAAACCATTACTGTTTAAAAGAAATCAAAGCCGCTAATACAAAAATGTGCAGCTTAGAATTCAGCAACTTATCCCTCTACCCATTCTTGTTTCCCTCTTTATAACTCCACACAATTGAAGTCCTTTGCCATACAAGTACAGAGATCATTTACCTCTATCCACAGAGTTTTCACTACAGAGCAAGTAACACATCATTAGATGAGTGAAAAATTGCTTGACAGAGACACCGCACGACTGTTCCATATGCTTCGCGCCGACAAAGGCACACAACCAGAGAGAGAATCTGAATTATGAACGATAATGATATTACACATTTTCCTCAGAGCTACTTCTTTGAGATATGATAGAGGCTGGTGGCGAGTGGCAGGAGAGTGCAGTGTGGGAGTACAGAGGCGATTGTGGATAATGATGTAAACAGGCCGAAGATTTTTTTTTTTGTCTCTGCATAACAGAAAGTACAATCCAAACATTGTGTACAGCACAACGGTCTGTACATTTAAAACGCTATGCAGTTATGCGCAAAAAGGTTGAGCCAAACTGTATTTTCGGGGCGATGTCACTTGTGTAAGCGCTGAAGAGAGAGAGACATTAGTTCAAGATAAAGAAGCGGCGTGTGTGAGATGCATCCACCTGTGCGAGACGAGCAGATTTTAATTACCACTGTAAGTACATATTTCCCTAGTTTCTCTCCTTCTGCCCTTCCTGTGTTACAGAACCCCTCTTGATGGCATGTAAAAAAAAACATTTTAGCAGCTGGTGCAGTAATTACCGATAAAAACAATATTCCCATACTTTTTCGAAAAAGCCCTTCTTCTCCTTAAGACAGACTGCCACACATACAGTTTGATTTATTTCGTCTGTACCATAGTGGAAAAGTTGACTTTGTTGCATTTTTTTGTATTTAGTTAGTTTAGGTTTACACTGCAATTTTTGTAATTTTTTCATTTTTTGTTTACCTTTATTTATTCAGGGTGGTCAATTGAGAGCGGGTGCCCTCTTTTACAATGACACCCTGATACAATACAATAACAATAAAGCATAAATATAGCATAAAGCATAAATATAACAACACAAAATATAGAAAATACATAAAGCCATACATATACATATAACATAAAGCGAACACTGTTACTATGTCCTTCAATAAAAGCAATTAGTGAGGTAAACGATTTTTAACACAAATCTGATTCTAGTCCCTGTAACTTTAACTTTAACTTAAGTATGATGGACTTCTCTGCACTCTTTGCTGTAATCTCCCTTCTCTGGTGTTCATACCAGAGCATCAGTCCAGACTGCGGTTTGCATTTTTGGGGGGTTATTTCATTTGGCTTTATCACGACTGGTCAAATAGGCAGGTGAAAATATGGGCATGGATTTATCGAATGGTGCATTCATATGTTAAATGTGTGGCAAAAAAATTGCTGCTGTTGTAAAAAAATGTTTGAAAATTCAGAAATTAAGTGATACAGTTGATGGGATGCTATAAATTTGTAAAAGAAAACAAACAAACAAAAAAAACAACCACAACAGCCCATTCTAACTCAAGCAGTCAATAAAATCCTTCAAGACCTGTACACTCCTCAACAACCAGATGTGATGCATAGTTTAGTATGTATTAGTATATGAATGAGAAATTAGACCAAAGGGTAAACAAATATATTTTACAAATTACTTGTATATATTAATTTGCTAAATATTATATTGCAAATATTTACCCTCTGGCCTGACTTCAAAACTCTTTCATAAACATTAATTAAATGTTCAATTACTAATGTAATGAGTAACTTCAGATGATTCAAAGCCTTGATTAAAAGACAATTATATCTGACTACCTGGTCCTGTACCTTGCCCTTGATTAAAGCGATATTTCACAGAGAACATTTTCAGCACAAATACCTCCAGGAGCAGCTCATGTCCAACATTAGCTGCTAGCTGGGGATCGGCTTTCACCACCGGATTATTTATGTATTTATTTATTCATTAATTGTCTGTTTAATTGTCTGTTAATTGTCTGTTTTACCAGGCTTACTATATTAAAAATCACAACAAGACGTCAAATCACGACAAAATCACCATACTTACATTCTTGAAAAGTATGATATGGGGAACAGAATGAAATAATATCGCCTGGAATTATTTTTCTTGTTTGCATATAGGTTACAAATATTATATTTTCTTTAAAAGTAGGATTTCAACATGAACAAAAGCGAATGGTTATTATTACAAGTCCCCAGACTTGGGAAATCGGCCTATAGTCAGTCAGCCATTCATGAACGTCTATAGATGTATGTTGCAGCAAAACAGAGAAATGTCAGGGAAATATCATTCACTTTTACTCAATGCTACTCAAGCTGGATGTTCTGTACACGGATATATGAAAGAGAAAAAGTGGATACATTCACGGAACATGAAAACACAAACCCATATTGAAAACCTTGAAGCGCTGTATGCAACATATGGCACAGCGGAGAATACAACTCTTTCAGCACACACTCTTTAAAGTGGAGTAGGAAATAGCAGGCAGGAGAGAGAGAGAGAGAAATTGCACTTGATTAACCCCTGGCAACCCCATTTTCTCCTATGGTGACTGGGTGTCGGACGGCTCGCAGGCCACAACCCTATACGTCAGACAGGACATGCTTTCATTAAACAGTGACCCCCAGGGTGAGCGAGAGGTCGTCCTGACCTCGGTGCCATCCGCATCCACAGAGGAGATAACAAGCCTTCTATAGGTACTGTAGCCAATAGCCAATATACTTATAGACACGAATGGAGCGAGCCTATGGAAGAATGGCCCCGGTGAGAATCGTAAATGAGGCTGGGCTGGGTTAAGACCCCGGTCTGTCTATCAAGCTGGGTCTGAGTGATGGGACTGTAGCACACACTTACACGAGCATCAGTTTAAGCCTTTGGAGTCATGGAAGTTTGGGGGAAATGAGCATGATGTCTGGAAATGCAAATAGCATGCTCCGCGCACAGGGAGTGAGAGAGAAACAGGAAAGGTGACACGGCTAGAGACGAGCAGTAGTTTCGACATTGGAATAATGCGGTGGAGAGGACGGGTGTGGAGGTCAGGGGGGTGGGGGGGGGTGGATACGTTTACCTTCAACTCTGACGGCCCGGGTTCAATTCACAAGTCATGCCAAGAATTTGTTTACTGAATGAAGGTTGCATTTTCAGTAGGAGTTTTTCTTATTTAACCGTGACCCAATCCTTACCCTAACGTTGACCAAATTGTTTTAGTTGCCTAACCTTGATCAAATTGTTTTAGTTGCCTAACCTTGATCAAATTGTTTTAGTTGCTTAACCTTAACCAAATTGTTTTAGTTGCCTAACCTTGATCAAATTGTTTTAGTTGCCTAACCTTAACCAAATTGTTTTAGTTGCCTAACCCTAACCAAATTGTTTTAGTTGCCTTACCTTGACCAAATTGTTTCAGTTGTCTAACCTTGACCAAATTGTTTTAGTTGTCTAACCTTGACCAAATTGTTTTAGTTGCCTTACCTTGACCAAATTGTTTTAGTTGTCTAACCTTGACCAAATTGTTTCAGTTGTCTAACCTTGACCAAATTGTTTCAGTTGCTTAACCTTAACCAAATTGTTTCAGTTGCCTAACCTTGATCAAATTGTTTTAGTTGCCTAACCTTAACCAAATTGTTTCAGTTGCCTAACCTTGATCAAATTGTTTTAGTTGCCTAACCTTAACCAAATTGTTTTAGTTGCCTTACCTTAACCAAATTATTTTAGTTGCCTAACCTTATCCAAATTGTTTCAGTTGCCTAACCTTGATCAAATTGTTTTAGTTGCCTAACCCTAACCAAATTGTTTTAGTTGCCTAACCTTAACCAAATTGTTTTAGTTGCCTAACCTTGACCCTAACCTTAGCAAAAGTTGATTTACTTGCCTAAACTGTTAGCTGAACGTATCAAGTGACAAACAGGTGAAATGTTGTGTCCATTTTGTGCTATTGTCACATAATCCTTTCATGGTGGAGGAATGTAATCTTCACATTATTTGTGTCCACAACATATTATCTGCATTTCAGTTTGTGCTGATTTCATTTTTTGGAGACTGTTGTCAGATTTATGTTCCACACAGTAATTAAATGCTTTTTCAAAGAAAAGACTATGCAACTTGACAGTAACAACTGACATAAACAACAAAAACACTTTTTTTTTTAGTTCCACTGCTTTAGTTTTCTCAAATAGGAGAGAATCTCCATCTCACAGTCTGTACCTAATTTTTCTGGTCACAGTCAGTTTGGGGAAACATGCTTGAAAGCCATAAAACGCCGCCTTTGATGATTCCTCATTTTTAGTATTATTGTTATTATGTGATGTTTACGGATAGTAGCCTACAGCTGAATATTATTTTTTCTGTCATTTAGGGCAAGTAAAGTCAGCTCTCTATGCTTGAAGACACAACATGGCTTAGCAGAAAAAGGCGTACCATGTGGGTGGGTTTGTGGATGAGTCAAAATCATAACCTGTTTGTTATCACTCCCTCTCCTGTTATTGCCTCTCTACATTCATTAGCAGAAATGCAGAAAAAAAATATATATGTATGTACAGGTGTAGCTGCTTGCACACTCTAGAAATGCCATGAGATGTTAAGAATTGACTAGTCTAAACTTTGGCTACACAGTAGGTACATAAACATCAGTAGTGCAGTAACTGGTTTGTGGTGTTGCTTTGTTTGTCAAACTTCTGTTAATAACAATATCTGATGTTTGATCTTGGCATTGCATTTCACATTAAAGCTTTAGAGATTGAGTTGGCAGTTGCTTTTGGATTGGTAGACATTTTAATTTTAATACTCTCACATTCTGAGCAATTCACCACAATCATGATGAAAGAAAGCATGCACAATTTTAAAGTCTTTTCCCAGTGTAGTTTTTAACCCTGTGGCGCAATTAAATACCATCAAACAGAATCTCTGAACCCGCAAACTTTTTGATTAATTCATGTCTGTTTCTGGATTCCACGTTTTGATGAAAGGAACTAGAGAAACTATACTGTTATAGCCACCTGACCCTTTGGGATGAATGTGAAAATGGGCATGTCCCATTTGGCACATGATAACAGTTGACTATTAACTACCATCACTTCCATTATGTCAGAAAGGCCCACGACTCTTGTTGAGTGAAACATTAATCTGTGATGTCGACATTCCTGTGACAAGACGGAGTTTTCTTGGCAAAAAAAAATCAGAAAAAGTCGAGTGGCAACATGGTTTCAGCCTGCTAAGGGCTTGGGGTTGGTGCATGAAACTGCCAGTCTCAAGAGGGGATAGTTCATGCTATTGGGGTAGCTTTGATGCACCTAATGAACATGATGTGGTAGCATGTTTTATTCCAAAAGAGAAAAGTGGGGAAATCCATTCCTTCTGTCCAAATAGCCTAAGTGTTGTGTTGCCTGTTGTTAAAGTATAACAAATGGACACAAAATCTGTGCTAAGGTACATAGGCTACACATCACAGAGTGTACTGAAGAGAGAGTAAAGATCAGGGCATAGGAAAAAAATCACTAACTTTAGTACTGTTATGTTGCCATCATAAAGAAATTGATTTGTAAACCACAAACATCTTTTCATTCCACTGGAACAAAGTAATCAGCTTCATTATTTAGCCAAACTGACAGTCATCACACAATGTATGATGTAAGATGTAGCTGTATTAGGGACCCGCATCTACCTAAAACAAGTCACTAAAAGTTGTATTATTGTGGAAAACTTAACTATGAATCGTCACATTGTAGCTATGAATGTTTACACAAGCCATGACAACTCTATTTCTGGTTTGCAGGTAACATAGCACACCCTCTATCGGCCATATTGGAGGTCCATAACTCTTGGGTAACAATAGCTGCGAACAGCTGATTGCATTTCTAAACGTGACTTTGCTGAATTCAATAGAATTCAATAGACATGGTTAATTTCTGTGCTTTTTTACTGAGACCTGATCATTTCACCACTGGTTCATCCAATTGATTTTGTGTTTAGATAATGTCAGTTTGTTAACTAGATAATCATAGCATCTGGTTAGCTAGCCATCACTGTCTTGTTGTAAAAACATCTGTTTTGCGCACTAGCTAATAGGGCTGAACAATTAATCAAAATTTAATCAAAATCGCAATATGGCCTACTGCAATTTTCAAATCGCAGGAGGCGCAATATTTGTTAAAGGTGAAATGTGTCAAAATAGCATTTTAAATGAAATATTGTGGTGCTGCAGAGATGTCCTGGCCTACACATCATATTCTACAGACTTAAGAAAACATCTTTGTTTGGTACAGATCCCCGCAAAAATCACAGCATAATCATTTTAATACGTTTTTCAATGAAAATGAGAATAATGATGTAAAAATTATCATTCCCTCTGATATCGCAAATCATATCGCAATTGCAATATCAGTCAAAATAATCGCAATTAGATATTTTTTCAAAATCGTTCAGCCCTACTAGCTAACATATCTCGTAGGCTACAAGCTAGCGATAACAGTGGCTAGTCACATGTTAACATCAATATCAGCTGCTTTTCTAAATTAGCATGCTGGCTGGTTAGCTAGCTAACAAAGCCAAAAACCAGCAGTGTGTTCAGGTTAAGTGAGCTGACTCTTCTCAAGCTACAACTCAGTGTGTTCTCTTTCCAGCATGTTTTCAGTGTCACACTATGGGATAGCCTACACCCCCCTGCATGTTCCTCAGAGGCATTATATCATTACACCAGCCGGCTGGCCGTCGTGATGACTGCGATAAAAACAAAAATAAGAATTAATTAAGAATTATTCTAGCTCAATGCATTTTATTAAAATATTATAAAACATAATATCAAATATGATATATACTATAACAAATTGTGGGCCGTGATGCACTACCCTTACACAAAGGACATGGTTTTACCATGGTAATCAAATCTTAATTTATTTTTATTTCTCATGAGTCATTTATATTTATGTTTCACTTATCATATCTCATTTATTATCATGTATATTTCAGTTTGTCAATTGTAAAATATATGCATGAGCTTACCGTGCCTCATGCTGCCATTAGCAAACGCTGTACCACTGCAGACAACACACTGTAGTCGTGGTCCCGTTGGTAGGCCCCCATCAATATCAATCCTATTTCAATATGCTTCATCATATTCAAAGCTTTGGTTGGTTGCCCACTGCCACCCCATGTTCTGCTACTGGTCTCTAAAACCTTTCCATTTCAGGCAAACTGCTAGAGATTAATAGAGAGCTAGAAATACAGTTTTTGACCGGAAATTGCATATTTTGTGGTAGACTACAGTACTTGACAAAATTCATCTCATCAGTGTGGGCTTCTTTTGTTTTTTTCATCTCTGTCATTAATGGGCTCTATATGAGGTGTGGAAATAACTTTTGTTTCTTTAAAACACAGACCACATTGATTTCTTCTATTAAATAAATATAAAAGTAATTATTTTTTGGAAGTTTGGCCCATTTAGCACCAAAGTCATCTCTATGTTTCCCATAGATAGCTCTGTCTTGTGCACATGCTAACACTTTAGCATGCAGATTTGTAAGCAATCAGTGGCCAAACTACCAAATTTAGTCCTGTGCAGTCCTAATTAAATAGTAGTAATTAAATAAAAACAAAATGTAAGGGGATACTGTAAGGGGATAAGAAATCTTGTGCTATATTCTACCTGGGAAGGAGTATCTCAAAAAATGTAGTCCCTGCTGCTGCACGAATTGGGATTTTCATTTATTTTTGCTAGAATAAAGTGTTTTATATAGATATCAGACAACTAATAATGGCATTTTTGTACATTTGCATTTTTGTTGTACCATTTCGTAGTAGGAAAATATGCAAAAAAGTCAAGGGGTGCACAAACTTGCGGGACCTTTGTCTGGATTCCACATATCTCACAAACACCACTTCCACATTTTGCCACGTTCCTCTCCCCGTGTCCATCGTTCTCTCTCTCACTTTGTCTCTGTGATCGTCTGCTCGCTCCCTGCCGCATGCGGAATCTATATTAAGCCGCCGCACTGTTATCCTCCCTGCATTGATGTAATGATTCCTGCTTAGAGAAATCTGTGGCAGTAACTGTCATTTGCGTTGACGCCGAACCAAGGCTTCAGAGGAGCCAGATTAATGAAACAGACAGTGTGTGTGTGTGGCCCGACTGTGAAGTGCACAAGATAGCGGCTTGATTTGGAGAATTAATGCACTCCTTTTTTTTTTTTTTATTAAGGCCTGCCACCGGTTATTCACTTTGTAGGTCCGTTTCTTTTTTGGAAAATGAAAAAAAAACGCTGCCAGGTAATGAGGAAACCGTCTTCCACTTTAACATAAACTGACTGGCTGTCTAAATGAGTTACAGAAGGACGCAGTAGGACAGGACAAACATACTCGCGAGTGAGTACGTTTGCTTTTGAAAGATGACAAGCGCGTGTTTCGCGGCTGTGAAAGACAACTGCAGCCGTAAAAATAACTTCTTACGTTCGCCGCAATAAAAGTAAACGAACTGCAGCAACTAAAAAAAAAACTCCAGCCAGTCAAGACAAGGCTTACACCTGCTGTGCAATGTGATTATTGTATAGAAAATAAACCTATTTCCTAAAATTTCAAAAATTCGAATGTCTATATATGTATTTCTATCATTTTTTGGGTAACGCTTTGGATTAGGGAACATGTATTAACTATTAATAAGTTGCTTATTAACATGCATATTAGTAGTGTAATATTAGTTCATTATTAGTCATTAGAAACCACTTATTCTGCACTATTGTATTCTACAAGTATAGCCCATAAACTATGGCTTTTCCCTCAATAGCCTCCTTATTAGTGGTTATAGCAGTCAGTAAGGAAGTTGTCGCACATGAATTGGGCTTTTAGTATGCTTTGCTCAGTATGGGGCTTATAAAATGGTACTATCACATATTATTAAGAGAAATTATTAAACTATTGAGGGAAAACTCATAGTTCCAGGGGGTCCCCAGCAAATTGATGAATTGTTAAACTTCACCATTACTTCATTTACAAGAAGTGAACACAATTAGAGAATGTAGAAGAATGGCTGTTCTGATCACTGTTATCTCTCTTCCTACAATACAGAGAGTCATGGAATTCTGGACAAAAATCATATCTAACAATAAAAACATGCTCAGATTTAGGTCTCATCAGAATGGGGGGGGTCCGTGGCTCTAATGTGGACTAAATTAGGGGTCCTCGATATGAAAAAGGTCGAGAATCACTGACCTACACGAGCAACCCACCAAGCTGAATGTCTCGTATGTGTGAACTCACATGGCCAATAAAACCTGATTCTGAGATTTCGGAGATCTGCGGTATCGCTTCCACGGTATCGAGCGAAGTCTGCCGTGGCGATACTTTCCTCAGCGTTAAAAAGCAACACGGTGACCTTTACTTAATGATTATGGGCCCTCTCGCTTGTCTTCTTAGTGTTCGGAGAACTTGGCGCGTTGGCCTGAGCCCAAGTGGCGTATCGTCCCTCGACCGGACAGCGGCAGGGGAGTCTTGGGAGGACCGGTGGACAATCCGGTGCTTGTCACAACATCCCGACATCCTCTCCTGACCCACGGAAAACTAATTACTCGGCGTGACAGCTTTTTTTTTTTTTTCACCCGAGGCTGAGCATGAGAGCCTTTTGGAAGGGACGGGGGGATATACTGCAGGCTGCCGCTGACTATCTAATTGAGCCGGCAGCCGCTGGGCGAGAGAGTCGCGGCTCTCCACTGTATTTAAGGGGCTGTCAGTGGTGCTGACAAGTGTAGCCTGGGATGTTCTTAACTGCTGACCCACCTGGCTTGGCCCCCTGGACTTTGTCCCTTCTTATTAAAACACTGGCTGTCAATGGCATCAGCAAAAACACAGACAGGTCAGAGTTAAGGAACCGGTTTTTAGCGAGGGAATGAACAGGGAGTGCAAACATACAACACGTATGTACCAGCCATACATGAAGACAACGTTACTCTTATCATACATTCACATGCCAGTCAAAAGTTTGGACACACCTGATTGAATGTTCTGTTTTTCATTCTCTTAAAGCCATTTTTATCTATAGGCTTCTGCTTAAATGCTTGAAATTCATTTTTTAGACAAATATAAATAGTGAAGTTGATCCTATGTATGAATTTCTTTCCATCAAGGCAAAGGGCGGCTACTTAAAATAATCTAAAATATAAGATAATTTTGATTTAAGGTCACTGCATAATTCCATTTGTGTTATTTCATAGTTCTGATGCCCTTACTATACTATTCTAAAATGTGGAAGATAGTAAAAAAAATAAAGAAAAATGTGGTATCCCCAAACTTTTGACAGGCAGTGCGCATGTTTATACACAAGGACGTGTGGGCACACACACAAGCCCACATCCCATTATATCTATAGATGCATAATTATGTGCAGTACAAGTTTATTGGCTCTCTGTCTTTCAGTCTCTCTCTCTCACCCACAGATACACACACACACACACACACACACACTAGAAGTGTTTACAGCAATAGGCCTTTAGCAGCCCTTTTTTTTTTTTTTTTTTTTTTACTGGCTTCATGCTCAACTGTTTTGCTGAGGAAGCTAAATATGAGGGCACAAGGGGTTACATTGTTCTGAAAATCTATGTTAACCTATTGCACTTCAAATTTGCATAATAATATCAACTGTTTCACAGACGGTGCTTATACATATTGAAGCACTACTTACGGACGTGTGGGCGTACAGGTTATACTCCCTCACTGAACAGCGCGCCGGCTCCAGTCCTTATGAATATAAGACATATTCTGGATTATATAAACACTCCATACTCCCCTATTGTCTCCAGGAACGCATGAGAGTGTTCGCAATTGCAATGACCTTAATGTTTGAAACCTTGCTATTCAGAACTCAAAAATCAATTTGGCATATGCACTTTTTCTTGACGCCATCGACTTAACGTGTTCATTTTCACATTGATATGCCGGCACAACAGAGGGAAGGATAGGAAAGTGCCCAGGCTTTACATTGTCATCAGAGCTCATTTCTTCAGGGTCCTTAGCAGCCTAATACCTCCTGTTATTTATTCAACTGCAACCAACAGCTAAACAGCTTTGCCCTTGCCAATCACTGACGGGAATTACCGCAAATTGACCTCTAATGGACTACAAAAGCCAAGTTTGCCACACATTAAGATGGCGATAAAGAAAGCCTAAAGAGCCGCTATTAAGATTGACATTTGAGCCTGACGTTCATTTTTGCAATGACATGCTCGAATAACTGTCGTGATGGCAACGTGGGATAAACACCAGATGTCTGGACAGATGACGTTTTTTTTTTTTTTCTCCCAAGAAAGAGATCCGTGCGAATTGGCGGGGATATATTTCAGAGTCGGGAGTCGCTGTCGCCTGTTTGTGTACCTTCTCTGTCTCTAATGATCTCCACCAGGAGAGCAAAGCCCCCTCTAAATGACTGGCATTTGAAGAGAGGGGATTTGATCAGTACACCACAGCAGCATCTGAAGTGCCACAAATGCTGCTATCAATAAGCGAGTTAAAAAAAAAAAAAAAAAGAAAGCCTGAAGCCCTTGCCCCCCTGAGGAATTGAATAACAATATGCAAATATCTCTTGACAGGTACCGTGTTGGAACAAAACGCAGTTGAGTGATGTGCAGTTGTGTTGATGTGAAATAAACTCACCTCAGACCACCTTATGCCAATTTGACCTTGACCTGTCAAATTGAATATCGCCGTGTAAACAAGTAACAGCTGCTACTGTGGGTCTGAAGTCAATAGAAAGTTGAACACACCTCTCTAGAGAGTTCTATAGTGCACATCTCACATAGTTGGTTATATAGTTGTGATGAAAAAGCGACGATATGGGCCTAGTTGTGATGAAAAGAGAAAAGAGAGATTTGCGATGGAGAGAAAACTGGTCTTCTTTATCATCCTGTAAACACAGAATATGTATTTTACAATTGTAATTTTTGATGTGTCATAGTGACCAAAACAAGATTACTTGATGATAATTTGACCAGTTCGATGAGTAATTTGGCCGGTAATGAAAACTGGGGAACAGTCGCGGTCACTGTAGACAGTAGAGTTTATCATTTCAACTTGTCTTGAACCACTGTTAAAGTAAGCACAGAAATATGACATTTTGGCATTTGCAATAACCCTGCTTTAATTCAGTTTTGTAATAATCCTGTTTTAATGTCAATGTAACATTTCAAATATTGTTGTGGGTTTCAAAGTTATGTTACAATATTTTTTTTAAGCACACTGTAAATCCACCCTAATAAAATGACAACTATAGCAGTGGATTATATAATCAGACCCCAGTGCCATTTTTTTTAAAAAGCTAGATTTCACAAACAGTGTTAGGTCCATCAAATCTCAAGTAGAAACCCCCCAGCAAATACTGGCAAGAAGCTTTGATAATGGAGTAACCTCACTTAAGTCATACATACAGTACACTGAGATTTAAAATGCCCATTTGGTATTTCTAAACAACTATATTACATGTTCACAGTACTAAATCCACCCTAAAACAAACTAAAATCAACTATAGCCGATGCACCTTGCATTTTTTTTGCATCTCATGGATAACTGGCCAAAGTAAGACAATGTTGAGATATTTCCAGTGCAGCTACAATGGAGTTTAATAGGAGAACATTTTCCAGGGGGAAGCGAGGGCTTCTTTCTAGAGCCGCCATTTTGCACTGACGTTCAACAATCATTCAGGGAGAAATCCCTGACCAAGTTCTCCACCAACAGTAGACACAATAGACCAGCATGCATTGCAGCCACAAGTACCTGCATGCCTGCATTTTAAGTAGGGACACAGGCACGATCATAGACACACCCCGATGTTCACAAACTAGTTGGCTATTGATATTTATATGTCCATACATCCACCTTTGATTGAAAGCAGCAAGTTCACGCCCCTTCTCTGGGGGTTGTTGAAAAGCATTCTGGGAAATGTAGGAAATCACTAACTGAAGTAAAAGTAGACGAGGCAGGTTGAGGGGAAGTGGATTCAGCCAAAAAGTAAATTACAACAATTCATCACAAAATAACTCCTGGAATGCACTGAACATCAGAGATTGATATATTACAGTGTAAGAGTATCCAAGGGTGGATTTTTCCTTTAGAAGCACTGAGAAATTTCTAACTAAGTGGACAAGAACGTCCACAGTCGTATGGTCATTCAGTGTGGACGACTCTCACTCTCTCACTTAACCAGCATTTGAGACATGCTTCCAAATCCATCAGTGTGTACTGGTTTTCATAGAATGCTTAGGAAATTGCATGTGCATGGTTTTAGTCAAAAATTAAGTAAAGCAATGTACACATGCTGATGTGATGTTTAATCTGATGATATATACACTCACTTGCAATTTCTAACATACACAAGTTTAGGCAAGAACTCCATTACGCACACTTTCACTAATCAGGAAATCACAGAACTATTTTTCTCTGCTGCAGCACAGACTGCTATGTGAAAGAGTGTTACTGGCGGCGTGATCTAGTTTTGTGGATGGTCAGGTAGGATTGTAAACAATTTTACATGGAGCCAGGTAGAGTTTTGGTCTTTGGAGGTATTTTGACAAACCCTGTTTGGACTGATTGTTAGCAGCAAGAGGCAACGGAGCTTACCGTTTCAACCGGGAGTCAATATTACATGTGGGTCCAAGTACTACAAATTATATATAGGTCCAAAATCACCAAACTTTAAAGGCAACGATAACCATCCATTGAGTGTTAGGTAAAAAAAACTTTGGCTCAGGTTAGATCATGGTCTGGGTTGTAGAAAATAACTGTTGGTATGCATTGTGGTTGTAAAGCAACATTTTATTTGGGGGTTTAAACAGGGTTTACTGCCTCAGTTTTACTACTTGCGCTATTTTGGCACCATCTGATCATTTGCATGTCCTGTAAGCGATTCATAAAATCACACCACTGTCCAAAAAATACTACTTGCTCTGGCAAGGCGTTATAGTTCCAACTTATGATTATCAATGTTAAAAAAAAGTGTAATTCATAAACAAAAAATATCTCTAAAAGCCATGTTTACCTCCGCCAAGGGGGTTATGTTTTCGGTGCCGTTTGTTTGTTTGTTTGTTTGTCTGTTAGCAGGATTACGGAAAAACTACTGGCCCGATTTTCATGAAACTTTGTGGAAGGGTGTAGCATGGGCCAAGGAAGAACCCATTAAATTTTGGAGCGGATCCGGATCCGACTCACGAAGGAGAGTTAGGGTTAGGGTTAGGGTTAGCACGAACCTTGGCGGAGGTCTGCGCTCTCCGAGTGCCCCTCTAGTTTGTCAGTGTGTTTCAGCGGTCTTGGAAACAGGTGTTAGTGGTTAATAAATTTGGCGCTGTGTGACACAATGTCTTCTCTTAATATACAGAGTTCTGCTGGCGAGAACTTCCGCTGTCTTTGCCTTTTTTGACATATGTGGTTTGCAATCCATTGTGCTTACGTATGGGGGTGGATGATCGGGGCGCTAAATATTCAACACTTCATTTCCATAATGATTTTCATTGGCTTTCACCTGGGCCACAACAGACAATAACACCGTGAAGTGCCTCTGCAGTGGTAGCTACCGCCATGGTAACTTTATGAATCACCTCAAATGATTGGGTCTTAGACTTTGCGCTGTGCACCGCTGTTACTACTGAGTTTTATGAATACGGGCCAGTGTGCTTTATCATTGCATACTTTTATAGCAGAAGGCTATCTTGAGAAAGGAATGGATTGGGCCCCATTAAATCCTTGCCTGAGGTCCCATGGAGCACAAGACTGGCACTGTACATTACAAACATGGCAAATGAGGACACCAAGGTCAAGAGTTTTCTGCACAAAATTGAAAATTTCCACATCCACATGCTTATATGTTGGAAATGAGTTCCTTTCACACAGTGGGCCTCATTTATAAATGTTGCACATGCACAAAAAAGAAGTGTACACCACCCACAAATGTTGGAATTTATAAAAAACTTGATGTGAGAATGTGTGTACCTCTACGGAAACTCTGACCCATGCATGCACACATTTTGGACAAAAGTAAAAGGTTTTAATTACACTTTTAATCAAATCTTTACACTCCATATTAAATTACACAGACTTCTACTTGTCCCAGAGGAACAAGTAGGCCTTAATATCATTTATTTC
The DNA here is from genome assembly GCF_046629955.1 of Centroberyx affinis. Classification (NCBI taxonomy): domain Eukaryota; kingdom Metazoa; phylum Chordata; class Actinopteri; order Beryciformes; family Berycidae; genus Centroberyx; species Centroberyx affinis. The sequence goes on from NW_027279803.1 coordinate 276,064, forward strand.
TTGCTTTAGTCTAAAAGCCATCTGCCCAAAAGCATCTCCCTATTTGCAAAGAACTTTCCTTACGGGCTCATAAGTGTCCCAATTAATTGCTACAAATTCAAAGTGGACGAAATGTCACAGGGTTATAAAATAATGATGCTTTCGAGGCGCACTGGAGATGCTGTGGCCAGACGTCTTCCTCTTCAGCCTCCTCTTCACCACTGGTCACACCTGCTGTCTGATACCCAGAAAATGAGAGTAAAAACTTGTCAAATCTGTTCGTATGTCTGTTATGTGTTTTTTTTTTAGTTAAGTCAAATGAGTGTAAAATGTTAAATGCGTGGTTAGGTTCAATCTTTCCAAAAACAAAATAGTGCCGGGAAGTTCGAGTCTTTATTGGTGATTCGTTCATTTCGAGTCAGTACATCTAAATGAATCGAACTTTAGGGTTTTTCGGGTTTTCAAGCTTTTTCTTAGATTGAGCTATCTGGTCTTCATAACTTTAGGGCAACAATCGCTCAACAATTAGTAGTACATCGGTGAGCGAGCCGTTCATTCAGGCTCTCAAGTTTCAGTATACGTAAACCATATACTGATGGCTCGAACGACTCGACATGGAAGTAGTATCGAACGCTCGAGATGCTGCTCATCTCAGACAGCTTGCAGATAGTGATTTGAAAGTGAGACTTGAAAATCCGAATGAACGGCTCGCTCAACAGTGTACTACTTCTCCAAAGGGCGGGTTTCAAAGTGTGATGTCTTTGTTTGTTAAGGTACATGGCGATCATTCAATCGTTTACTGAGGTTTGATGGAAACTTGAAGTGGGAGGAACCGGTACGTACCACTGCAGACTCGGTGTGTTTCGAGCTCGAGAATGATTTGTTCGAAATGATTTGTTCGTTCTTTTTGGACCAGCACTAAAACAAAAAAGGCACATTTAAGATAGCTGGCTTAGCCGCAGAAATCCCATCTTCCTCTTATGCCATGTCGGAGTCACCCTCTTTTTCTACTACAGTATTTAGGGTTTCCCATAATCAGTATGAGATGTTTGTCAAGAGAAGACAGCTCCAGTGTCCCCTCGCCTGACACACATCAACCTTTATATCGGACAATTTCTTTTTCATTTTCTCATAAAGGGACCAGCTCTCGTAGCAATAACCGCTGTGGTGACTTGTTACCACTCAAACTTTTTTTGGTTGGTGAACCCCAAACCGAGGCCACCGGGGAAATTTCTCTTTTTTGTCCTGCTCCGACAATTTCTCACACAAAGAGAATGGAATGAATAGCACATTTGCATGCGGGCCGGTGTGCGTACGCATTGGTTTTATAAATCTGATTATTTTTGTCCATATTTTGTGCGCCCGTAACCTTTTAGTGTGGAATCCACGCACAGTTTTATCAAATGAGGCCCTTTGTGTGTAGGTTGTGTACAGTTGGAAACCTGAGATATTGACTTATTAATTTCATAGATCCATTAAACCAGGAGACATCTCCCACACAGTGCAGCTAAAGGACGCAACACCGGTCAAATTGTCTTTGTTAAGTGACCCTCACCCTCTCAAAAAAAAAAATCTGAAATGTTAATTGAGCTTCCAGAACTTTATGGACTGTTTGGCTGCTCTTTAAAATCGCCTGTGCCTGGGTTGGCAATAAAACATCTATCTGACAAACATTTTCGTTTTTCAAGCATATTTGAATAATATCATTCAGAGTTTCGTCCTTTGCAGAAGCTAGGAGTTGAACCTTTGTCATCGGCATTGAAGGCAAATGCACAGATGGCAAGAAAACAAATAAAAAGCAGGAAGGATTGTTATGTCTCCTAAACTCTAAACCCAATGTCTCTTAAAGAAAAGGAACTAATACGACACAGCAGAAATGTTGGTGCAAGGACTGTGACTGTTTCCCAAGCAATTACACTCTGTAAAAGATGAAACATCAGAGGAGACTGACTGTAAAGGACAGAGTACATTATTCATCACTCTTACCGGTAGTCTGACTGGAAAGATCTCAATTTTACTTTCAAATAGCCCCATCCAAAAGAACCACCCCGCAATTACAGCATATAGTGATAGCTAATTGATTTGAAGTAGCTATTTCTGTACATTTGCTGTAAAATTGATGGAATTAAGGGGCAAATCCGAACCCTCCAAACCTCTTTTAAGTCGCTAATTGTGAGTAATTACAGTCTGCCAATTCAACCTCTGAGTAGGTAATGGGGTCTCTCTGTGTGGGTGGTAATACGTTGTCCCATTTATTAAAACACTGCACCACCTCTCCTCCCTTGACATTCACCTTCCTCACCGGGGGGTGGAATAGGCAGGCCTGTTTTCCCAGAGATGTCTCCCTAACACATTCTGACCACGGAATTGCTGTTATATCAAGTTGTTTAACTCGCTTCATTGATTTAAATGGGTTTATTTATCATGTCAATTTTTCAAAATCGTGTATAAAAGAATTGAAGTTAACCCATCTTTGCATTCTCCTTGTGCACTGTGGTAATGCAGTATGAGCAAAATAGATATTTGAAGAGTTTTACTGCACATATTCGCGATTGAAAAATCTGACTCTTTGACAAAATGATTGCTAACATTAAAGTAAAAAATGTTACTGAATTTATTGCCAATCTTCAGCCATTTGCTTACAAAATCACAATATTTTAACGGATGTGATCACCTGTGTTACTGTATGTAAGTATTAATAAATATTAATAATAATATTTTTTTTAAAGCATTTTGAAATAAAACCCTTCAATAACTCCGCATTTTGATCCTAAACAAAAAGCAGTTACTACCAAGCCTCCGCGTTGTCACACGTAATCTTAAATCGCATATCTAACGGCACATCCGTATTCGTTGGAATTTAAAACTCCTTCCTTAACACTTTGTGATAAACGGGTGTCCTCTGAACGTCGGCGGCTCGTATTTGCATATTACTAATATGCCAGCAAGACTGCTTAAGAGAGCTGGGGCTGCTGTAGCGGCAGCAGTAAAGAAGAAAAGTGCCACCTCTCAACGGACACACAAAGAGCCGTCTCAAATAGGAGCTGTCACAACATCAATGAGTACATTTAGAGGAGGTTGTTTAGTTATTAAGCGCCATTGATTTTGTAGTCTGAATTTGCACACCGGTAGAGAGGGACTGCTCTCTCTCCCCGTCTCTCTCTCTTCCTTTCCCCTCAGTCTCTACCTCCCCTCCTTTTCTTTTCAGCATTCACAACAGAGCACTCCCTACCAGTCTCTTCCACTTTATAGCAATCTAGTGTATTGCAATTGATCCGATGTGTATATGAACCGATGGAGCGGAGTTTTCTGTACTGCGGCGTTCTGAGCAATGGAGGGAGACAGGGTTTTGGTTCTTTGACTTTGATCTACATATGAACATAAGGCACTGGGACTGTTTTTGCTAAGGGTTATTAGCATCCCAACATGGGAACACAGAGCATCTATTGAAATGAGCTCTTTCACTCAGGGGTAGAAGGAACAAATTACTCTACTGTAGTTACTGCAATCGAGTAGCTTTGTTGTACTTTTTTGAAGCTAGTCATTTTGCTTTTTACGGAAGTATGTTTTGTCTGAAATTTTAGCATGGGGGTTATTCAGCACTTGACCGCCTTGAAAACCTGAATATAAACTAATCACCAAGATCAGATGCAGCTGGATGAGTTTGTAGAGTTCGGATTTTTACTTCCCATTCACAGGCCTGGAATTAAGTCATTTTTAGGGCAAGGTCACTTTGGCCTTTGATAAAAACAAATTTATTGGGGCATCGCAGCCAAAATGTAGGGCACCAAGGCCAAAACCAATGGTTATTAAAATCCTTTTTTCAGTCCTTTTTCCACAACAAAATAAATCTCCTAATAGAAAAATGAAGTGCTGCAGTGTGATACAGCTCATATGTAAGATGGCTCAGACTGCAAAGTTAGCTACATGTCCAGTAACACACGATAACGTAAGTGTAACCCAGGTTTCTGTAGCTAAAAATTACAGATGTTCCCTAAACGCCTCATATGCAGACTATCGGTAGATGCTACAATTTACCGATGTTCCCACTGCTACTAATAGCGTTTTTGCTGCTCTCAACGTTAATATAGAACCTCCTTGCTCTCAACCCGGTTAATTTTATTTTTTTGCTATATTCTTCATTACAGCGGCTAATTACCCGCTGTACATTTAAACTGACTCTAGTTCTGCTCAAGCACTCATAGCGCTCTCCTCCTTTTAGCGACTTTCTCGCTAATCCCACAGTTGTTTACACGCTTTTCAGATCTGCTAGTTACTTAGCTTAGCAGTTAGCGATAGCTTAGCAGTTAGCGATGGCTTCTCTCTCTCCCTCTCAGTTTAATTAATAATTAGCTGTTAATGTTTACGTTAACGTTACACATATATTTGCGGGAGTGGGAGGAATCTCGCGCTACTGTTGATGTCCAGCGTGATGACGGAGACTCTGGGAAACATGAGTTTGTTTATTTGCTGCGTCGCATGTAGTTTTAAATGAGGAAATCCGCAACTTTGTTTTAAGGCACAAAGGCCGGTTGAAAACAGGGCATGCCAAACTGGCTGTGTGGATAGTTCATTTTAGAAGAGGCATTACGGCACTGGCTGTTTGGCCGTGGTATAATTCCTGCCCTGCATTCATTTGAATGAGCCATGAAAAAAGCCTGAAAACTGAATTGGTGAACACATTCAACAACAAATTCCGCTATTGTGATTTTCACTTGACTGTGGGTCCAACGTTTTAGAACATAATTTCACCAAATAGCATTTTTATTGATAGAAGAGAACATAGCGGAGGGATACCATTTAGAAGTCCGGATCTACTTTTATTTATAAATACAATTTTTTGTGCAAATCAAGAATGGCAATGCAAAATGACGACGGACTTACTGCTTTGTCTTATTAAAAGTGGGATCTGTTGTCGAATCTGCTCACAAACGTGTTAAATGTCAGTTTTCAATTCAATTTTCATGACTTCATTCAAATGAGGAAGTACAAATCTGAATGCTACAAACTCGTCCAGCTGCATCTGATCTTGGTGAGTAGTCTATATTCTGGTTTTCATGGCCAAGTGCCAAATAACCCCCATGTTAAAACTAAGCAGAATATTGCTTTAAATCACATCCGTTACGAGTACAAATTTTGTAGGCTCTCCATGAGCCATAACGCCTCAGAAGTGGGCCAAATGTAACTGTGTTGCATGAATCATGTCTCATGCTTTACTTTATGCACTTTATGTTGTTTCTTTATTAAGTCATTTAACTAAAGGAACCTAGTTTAAACTCTGTCTTCCCCTCCTTTTAGCATTACAGGTGAACGATTACATTTTAAATGAGGTAAGTTCATCTTTACATCAGTAGTTTTCCTTTTTTTTTTTTTTTTTTTTTTTTTACACCGGTTCAATTTCAGCACAATATCTCAGTGCTCTGCTTTTACTACACATCTGCTGAAGGAGATCATGTCCGTGACTGAATGACTGCCTTTAGTTTGAATAATCGCTTTTCAACACCAGTGTATTGACTAATGAGTAATACATAGATCCAGATTGTTATGCTGCGCCTTCCCAGGTAGAATACATTAGGGACAGTCTCTCACGGTGCCTTCATGCTTATTGTCACCAATGTTCAATGTGAAATAAAGAGGCGCTGTTCTTTTTTTTTTTTTTTTTCTTTTTTTCTTTTTTTTGGCTTCTGGACAGATGGTGAAGTTGCGGAGTGCCTCCAGGGAGTCTGAGAGCTTGTGTGCAGACAAAAAACCCAAGTCAGGCAGAGCAGGCTTTGAACACATGGCAATAGCATAAATATTGTATACCGCACTACTGTACCTACTACAAGGAGACATGCGTGTGTGTGTGTGTGTGTGTGTGTATGTGCATATGCGAGTGTGTATCCCTGAGCGAACGGGCGAGAGACACTGACAGAGACGGACAAATAAAGAGAGAGAGAGAGCATACAAGAGTGTGGGAGAGAGAAATGCGGCTGGAGAAGGGGGGTGGGGGGTGGGTGGGTTAGGGTTGTTATATCCAAATTACAACACAGGCTTGACTTATGCATGCCTCCAAGTCTCTTTTGCTCATAACATCGAACTTTGAGAAAACCCCCTGGAAAAAAACAAAAAACAATCACATTCTCATCGAGGGAGTCGAAGGCTTGCAATTTAGTCATTCAGAAATGCTCCCTCCCCTACCAAAAAAAAACAAACAAAAGAAAAAAAAAACGAAAGAAAAAGCAATTTACCAGTAATGTTACTTGCAGCATGAAAAGAGTATGCTGTAAATGGGATCTTTATACATCAAGTCAGCCAGTGGCGGACAGGGGATGCATCACAAACCAGAGAACCCCGATATTGAATTCTCTCCCCTTTGCCTCAGAGGTTAGCTTGCACAGCACACCTCCATGCTACATAACGATTGGCTTCCTGAGAACACATTTGTACCCTTCACATCCGATAACCGTTTCCCCCCCCCCAAACCTTGCCACACACACATCCACTAGCACCAAATCCTCCTTCATTACCAGCCACAACCTTGAGAAAACCCCCCTCCCTCCCTGCCACAGTTCAGGCCCCGGGACGACCGGGAGCGAAGGCTTCGGCGGCTTTTTTTTTTTTTTTTTTTTCTCGAAGGACGTCTCCTCCCGTGTTGTCGTTTCGTTTTTAATTACTCTCTTTTAATGGCTTATTAATTCTGTCATCTTCTGATAACAACGCCGAGATCTGATACTGAGCTCATTAACATGCAAATGCACGGGACTCTATTGGTAACGGGGGTTCGGTGCGCTATGGAGCTGTCACCTGTTCGATACTGTGACAGCCAGGCGGTGGGGGGGGGGATTGGGGGATAGGGGGGTGGGGGGGGGGTGGGGGGTGCAAGAGGGATTCGGTGGCACAAAAACCTGGGTGATTTATCCTCCCTCATAGCCTAGCTCATCAGGCCTGTCTGGCTGCGATTCAACTTAACCTGTCAGTCAAGGGGCCAAGTGAACACTGTCCCGGTCCCCATGCTTTTTGCTATTTGTATAGAACATAGAGACAAAACAAGCACAGATCCTGTACAGACCCACGGCTTGTGTGTTCAATTCTATGCACTGAAGCACTGCGACACGGTTAAATTACCTAACTCCACTAATGTTACTTAAAGGAATAGTTCACCCAAAACTGAAAATTCTGTCATCATCTACTCACCCTCATGCCAAATGAAACACAGGTGAAATTTGTTAGTCCATATAACACACAGGGAGGTTGCCAGCACAACTTGGTAGCAGCCTTCTCCAAAACAACTGAAGTCAATGGGGACCTGTTCTTTAGAGTTCCAAAACAAAAACAGACAAACAATCACACTGTGAATAGAAAGACCTATACACCATTATTTGTTGCAAATCAATCAGCTGTAGTTAAGATTTGCACTAAATGATGGTGTAAATATACTGTAGGTCTTTTTGGAACTCTGAAGAACTGGTCCCCACTGACTTCAGTTGTTTTGGAGAAGGCTGCTATGGAGTTGTGCTGGCAGCCTCCCTGTGTGTTATATGGACAAACTTCACCTGTGTTTCAACTGGCATGAGGGGGAGTAGATGATGACACAATTTTCATTTTTGGGTGAACTATTCCTTTAAATACCACAAGATAATAATGTTACCGTTTTTAGGGCAGCAGAAGACCTGTTACTGTTTGCAAAGCCTTTTACTAACACAGGCGAGTTTGGAGCAAATTGTGGAGTGTTAAGTTTCACTTTTGCTTTCACACCGGGAGACTCTGTGGATTGAATACAATGCTGCTGGTCTGCTGTCTGTACATCTCCACATGACAAATATTTTGTGATGCGCACATCAGAGATCGATTTCAATCAATTTCTATACACTGACCAACTTTTGATTTTGTGCCTCTGTATGGGAAACACTGCATCTTGCAGTCAAAGGCGCCCTCTAGAGGCCATGTCATGAAGCACATCATCTCACAAAGCGGCAGATGACTGACTGACTGACCTGAATTTGCCTTGTGATGCCCTCGGCTGCCACCGTGGGAAGAATTATAATCAAATCTAAGAATTCCAAGCGTCCTTGTGAACAATGTTCTTGCCAGCATGGAGAGAGCCAACTTCTCCAGAAAAGCGTGAACACTCCAGATCTTTACAGGTAAGAGACGGGCTGTGAGCTTGACATCGCAGGCGATCAATTAAGACACACAGGTGTTCATATCGCCATCTGTTTCAACCGCCGTAGTATACACTATAGCACTGCTTGGATGTGATGCATTGTTCTCGCAATGAATCTTGGAGCTTCTCAATCAGTCTCGACGGCCAAGTCATCATATGATGCATCCGCAGTTGGCAAGTACACTGAAGGGATCTTTATCCGCCCTCCATCCTTGCATTCTTTTGCTTTGGCATTGTACTTCCACTGTTAGATACGTCGTCAAACATGCCACGGAGGACAAAAGAAGGCACACTGAGATGGACCGAGAACAATCAGCAGGGCTGTTTATAATGCCTTTTCATTCGCTGAGTGACAACACTACAAACAGGTGTTGAGGATTAATCAGAATAGTTTTGTGCATGTGGGTGCAACAACGTGCAGATGGAGAGATGACAGGCTTTGTAGTCATGCCAACAAGCTCTTTAGCTGCGGTTAGACACGACAGGGACAAATATATAATATGGCCTTGGTTTCACATGTTCTGAGTCCCCAGAGCGGATCAGAGAGGCTGGAGACAGTTGTTTTTTGGTGTCATAGCGTGATCTGGCCTCCTTCACACACTTGGACACGATTTGACCTCGCTGTGGCGCGGCACCAAAAAGCCGGCGATGGCGGCGGCTAATTGGCGGCATCTTGTGCCCGTGCAAACATGCCCGGCGCTGAAGCTCGGGGCGGGTGCCAGGCTGGCGGGCTGCTGGTTGGCCAGGCAGGCCAGATGCTGACTGGCAACGTGCTGGCACCGGAGCGATGTCGGTGCAGGTGTTGGTCAGAATGAATGCACAGTGGGTATGTGGTTGGAACACGCCCATGAGTCTGTTTCCCTCGCTAGCCCTCTTTTTCTGTCTTCTGATTATTACTGAGTGCTAGCTGCCACCTCTCGTCAAGTTAATGCAAGTGTTGTGCTTGGTATCTTCTCCAGATTTGTGAATCAACCTAATAGCAAGTGGTTGGCCATAGCCTTTACAGTCGCTAAAAAGTTACTGTACTGCAAATGGAAGGACACTTCCGCTCCTACTATTCAAGACTGGTCTAATGCAGTGGTTCTCAGCCTTTTTGGCTCATGACCCCTTAAAACGAAGCGATGTCTACACGCAATCCCGGTCACAAGCATATAGAGTTTAAACCAACGAATGATTTTCCCTTTTCAGGTTGTTTCATTCGATTCATTATCAGAGGAGGCACAGAGGCTAAAAACAATTCAGTATTTTACAAGAAAAAAAAGGAAAAATTAAGGAAAAATCTGAACAAATAGACATGATAAAACATTTGTATAGTAGAAAGAAGATAGCTTTTTCCCTATTCCATAAATCACCCCGCGACCCCCCAAAATTATCTTGCGACCCACTGGGGGGCCCGACCCCCAGGTTGAGAACCACTGGTCTAATGCACTTGCCAAAATAGCTAAACTGGAATGAGTCATATAGTTAGTTAGACAGTTAGTTAGTTTTACAAAACATACATCTTCCGGTGATACATATAAGAGCAAAAAAATAAAATAAAATAAATTACAACATTATAAAGTACTACTATATTCTTTCAAATAACATATTTGAAATGATAGGTTTCAAATGAACAATACACTGAAAATAACTGCTACAAACTTACAGTTTATCTTGATAAAGAGCTTTTTCTCTCATCTCCCAGGCTTTCTCCAGGTAACAAGCTAATCTAAATGTTTCATAAGCGAACAGCCAACTCAATCTTTGTGCATCATCCATATTTACAAAATCAATATGTTTTTATCTTGCTAAACAAAGTATTGCGCCGTTCCCAGTAAAAAGGGCAATAGAAAACAAAGTGAAACTCATTTTCTATATCAGTCAAACAGCACATTGAACAAATCCACTTTTCTTCTTCCAGACTGACAGACCGCCCAGTTTCAACAGTAAGTGGTAAAATACCAGATCTCAGCTGGGCACATAAGGCTCTTTGCTTTTTAGATAAATTATATACAACATAATTCTCAGTACCATATTCGTATTGTATCATCCTAAATATACGTAATTTTGGTTTAGTCCATATATCATCAGCCCATCATCAGTCATACGTATATTGCAACATAGACTTTGTGAGCAGATATGACAAAATCTGGGTTCCTTTCCTATCCTTTAAGACATGACTGGATATAGCCTTGACCTGCTCGTTAAGAATGTTTCATGTGATGTATCATCTTAAAGGTTCTATGTAAATAGGCATGAATTTATTATATATTGTATTTCTAAAATAAGTGCTCTGCTAGTCTAAACACACGACCAACCCCTTTAAATAATTTTGGTTATTTTCACATGTGGGCCTAAATGTGTTCTAGGTGCTTGCAACTCTAGGATGTACTGTATAGCACTAACATGGGCGTATACAGGTCCACACTGATGTATGTCTTGTTCATTTCTTCTGGATTACTTTTAGTATGTTTATTTCCATTATCTGTATTATTTTTCAATCTTTTATGTGTGTTTGTCAGTCCATGTGTAGGGGGGATGAGGGCTAGGATGTGGGTGTATGAGATTGGGAACATGCTTGGGGGCGTGGGAATTGTACATTTAGTGTCTGTATGAATTGTGTTCTTTTTCTGCTCGCCTGTTTCTGTCTTTATGTAAAACCCTCAATAAAAAGAGAATTAAAAAAAAAAAAAAGTGAATGCAAGTTTAATCTATTGGTAGTGACGTAGTTAAAGGAATAGCTCACCCAAAAATGAAAATTCTGTCATCATCTATTCACCCTCATGCCAAATGAAACACAGGTGAAATTTGTTAGTCCATATAACACACAGGGAGGTTGCCAGCACAATTTGGTAGCAGCCTTCTCCAAAACAACTGAAGTCAATGGGGACCTGTTCTTTAGAGCTCCAAAACAAAAAATCACACTGTGAATAGAAAGACCTATACACCATTATGTGTTGCAAATCAATCAGCTGTAGTTAAGATTTGCACTAAATGATGGTGTAAATATACTCCCTGTGTGTTATATGGACAAACTTCACCTGTGTTTCAACTGGCATGAGGGGGAGGAGATGATGACAGGATTTTCATTTTTGGGTGAACTATTCCTTTAACGGTTAATTTCATCAGAACCCCACTGAGGTGTTCAGAGCAGAAGTGTGGCATGCTTTCACTGGATTCTGAAGGTGCTACAATTCAATTGCTCAGACTTCAAGGATTTTTTCCAACGGGCCGAAAGCAAACATCCATAACATGCAATTACTATTACACACTCCAGCAGCTGGCTTTGGTGTACCTACGTCATATTTAAATCTTTCTGCCTCCAGCAGCTTGACGGACAATGGAAGATTTAACTTCCTCTATAAATCATTTTTATATGCCTATAAAAAGTTAAAAGCAGAGACAACAAGTGTAAAATTTGAATTAGTATTTTCCGCTGTACTATAAATCCACCAATCTATTTTTAATGACATTTAATTGAGTGTTGCGTTTAAATCCTCTTCAACAGAGGAAGCAAGTTGTTCACAAAGAATGGATAGATTCCATTCTTCTCGGTCCCCCCCCCCCCCCCCCCACCCCCTCCACCAAAATCCGACCATGTGTCACGAAAATAATAACCCTTCGGAGACACAGATAATAGCGGGCTATTATTACAGCGGGTAAATTCCAATCACACCGTAGGTCCTCTTCTGCAGCAAGATAAAAAAAAATATATATATATTTAACACCTTGGCCCTCTTGCTGGCCGCTCACTCTCTCTCTCTCTCTCCGCTTTACCGCGTCCTGGAAAGAAAGGAAAAGCTGCGACTCTCCCCTAATCGCCTTTAATTGCTGTAACTCACTGAATCTCCTATCCGGTGTGTTATCATTTTGACGCCAAAAACCGTTCCTCTCAAATCCTAAAAAGCCTGTCATCAAGCGGCGGCGGATTTGCACATGACTGCCTCTCCGGAAATCCAGTCATCGTTTTTTTTTTTTTCCCCCCCGTCAGATCAATGATCAAAACTTTTGTCCCGCTGAGTTGGAAGTTCCTTTTTTTGTGTCCCGCTCGTATGCTAATGACTAGTGACCGCCAGCCCTCCGTCTCCAAATTAGGGAGCCGGAGAAACGCTGCGCTCGGCAGATTGAGTGTCAAAAGTCAGGTGATTAGAATAGTCTCTTCCTCGCTTTCAGGCAGGTGTGCGGCTTTGCTGAAGTGAAGCCGGGGCTTTTTTTTTCTTCTCTGTTCTCTCTGAAGTAGCGCCGCATCAAGAGAGAGAGGGACTGTGCACTTATATGCCTGTCCCCCGGAATTCATTACGCCGTCTTTGTGTAAGAAATGTTTGTCTTCGCAAATATAGACACACACACACACACCGACATCATCATCGTCCAATAATCCCGATTGAAACACTCTCCAAACTTTGATCTTATGTAATAGTACGTCCAGTTTTACTGATTCAGGCACAATGTCTGACCTTCACATCCTCTACTCCGGTGGTTCTCAACCAGGGGGGTCGGGAGCCCTCAGGGGGTCACGAGATCATTTTGGGGGGGGGGGCGGGGGTCGCAAGATGATTTATGGCAGTGGTTCTCAAACGTTTTCACGTCAAGGACCCCTAAACTGACACAAATTAGACCACGGACCCCCATTGGATAAGATCTTGTCCCAGGGTCCCCCATCTGATAAGATTTTTAGATGTTTTATTACAGAAAGTGTATGAAACCCATGACCAAAATAGTCATACATTCTGTCATTGTGTTACTTACGGATGGAATTATAGTGAAAATAAATTATTCCCCTTTTTGCTGGGGACCCCCTGGAACCCCCCTCAAGGACCCCCGGGGGTCCCCGGACCCCACTTTGAGAACCACTGATTTATGGAATAGGAAAAAAAAGCATATTTCTACTATAAAAATGTATGATCACATCTATTTTTTTCAGATTTTTCTCTACTTTTTTTTTTACTTCTTTTCTTGTGAAATACTGAATAGTTTTCAGCCTTTTCAGCCTCCTCTGATGGTAAATCAAATGAAGCAACCTGAAAAGGGAAAATCGTTCTTTGGTTGAACTCATGGCTTCATTTGAAGGGGTCATGAGCCAAAAAGAAGGTTGAGAACTGCCGCTCTACTCTATGAACATAACACTGTGCTGGTGGCCGACACCATGCGTGGGTGTTTGCTGTGCACGGCATAGATAAAAGCAGTGTACCCCATTTGCATTGACTTGGTATAATTGAACCACGGGAGCATAGCCGGGGAAGAGTACAGTGGCGGACGCTGATCAGCTGGGGAGATTCACACCGGCCTCCATAGCTATCCCTGGCCATCTTCCCCCCCCCCCTGTCCCACTGTTTACTATTCCACATTCGAGTCCCAGCAGGGACCAGAGACGGAAGCCATTTTTCGCCGCTTTCCTCCCAGCTTCCTCTGCCACCACCAAAGTCATTTGCACTACAGAGACATGTTAGGAAACGGGGGGGGGGGGGGGGAGATGAAGACACATGTTTAAAATATCCCCGCTTGAACAGACTCTGTCCGGATTCCCCTAAGAAATTAAAAAACAGCCCAACTGGCGGCTGCTATCATGTCCTCGCCCGTGCTCCTACACAACTGTGACAGCCCCCACCGGACGCCGACATACATGGGTGCTTTTTAAGTTCACAGCCGGCTTCCGAATGGGGCGGCGGGGGGGGGGGGGGGGGGGAGAAGGGATAGAAGAGCGAGCGATCTCACGAGGAATATAGCAGGGGGAAGGGGGGGGAAATGGAGAAATATGGCAGCGGCATCTTATGGGAGAATCTGGAGGAGTTACTGGTGATTTTTTTTTTTTTTTTTTTTTTTCTCGCTTCTCGCAGCCCCAAAGATTTTTTTTTTTTTTTTTTTTTTTACTTTTCAGGCAGTTGTATGCGCGGATGTGTTTCTTAGCTCTCCCTAAGCTTCACTCATTTGCCTCATGGCCAACAGAGAGAGAGAAAGGGAGAGAGAGAGTGAGTTGGGGGGGGCGGGGGGGGACTAGACGACTGAGCTGAAGTAAATGAGAAATGATTTCTGCTAAAGGTTAGCTGGCATCATCCACAGGCTCTCTTTTTGTTGCCGCCTGCCACTTTCGATAAGCCAGCCTCCCCTAATCCAACCATAATAAAGACACAACTCTCTCTCTCTCCCTCTTTTTCACTCAGCGAGACTGACTGATGTCTATCACAGGCTCTTGCAGCTTGGTGACATGCAGCTTAGCTCTGTGGGTGTATGTGTGTGTGTGTGTGTGTTCATAAGAATTAGTTAGTGCAAAGTGAGAAAAGAAAGAGAAAGTCTTTCCGTCTGTGTAATGACGCTTCGTAGTGCTTATTTATTTTAGCAGAAAATAAAACCAGGTCTGCAGTTTCATTCCCCCGGTAATGGATAAGCTGTGTATGTATTAATAATAATACGAATGACGGTACTTAATTCTGCAATCGACATTGATTCTTGAAGCAAACTAGTCACCACTTCCAGATCAACAATTGTATACTAACCTCATAACCACATTCTTTTCTTAACCTCATGACTAACTCTAACAATCAATTTGAGAATATAAAATGTCTTCAATCTTGTTTTATCCTTAAGTGGGTTGTGGGTGTAGGGTATTAAAGGATGCAGTTTATAGTACAGTACTGTGCAAAAGTATTATGTCAAAGATATCCATAAAGTGAAGATGCTTTCAAAATGAAATTAAAAGTTTCTGAATATCAAAAGTTTACAATAAACAGCAGTCTACTGACACACTAATGCAGAAAACAAATAAACATCTAAGACTTCTAAGAAATTGATATAAAAAAATCTAGGGTGCCTAAGACTTTTGCACAGTACTGTATATTCTATCATGACCTGAGTCAAGACCACCTTAGTCGAGTCCAGGTCAATATCCAAGACCAGGCCAAGTCAAGTCCAAAGGAGGTCAAGACTGAAACAAGACCAAATCAAGACCACAATAAGCATTATCGTTACATCTGGAAAGTCATGGGGACTGTTTATTGCCTAAGGACTTTCTTAAGCATGAACGGAGATGTAGATCAATCTGCAGGAGCTCTGTACTAGACCCTTCAACATCCAACGAATCAATGTGTACGATTTTAAGGAATCAATGGGAAGAAGTTTGAGGAGAATTACATACACAGGTTTCTACAGGCAAAATCCCTTCAAGTGTTTGTAGTGTTGGGGAGAGAATTAACCAAACATCAATAAAATGACCCATTTTTTTAGATTTTTACACGGGCGGGAAAAAGTCGAGCCAACATCCAATAGTGGCCAAGACCAAGAAAAGTCCAAACAGGCACTTGACCGAGACAATGAACACATATGGAATCATCATTATCATACTGACCAAGGTTATTATCGTTAACGAAAACTAACGAAATAATGAAAACTAGGAGTGAAAAAACATTTTAACGTTAACTGAAATAAAAATAAAAACGCTTTACAAAAAGGCTTTACAAAAAACGATAACTAACTGAAACTGTATTGTGTGTTTACAAAACTAACTAAAATAAACTAAAATTATAGAGAAAATGCTTTAAGTTTTCGTCTTTGTCAATGTATTTCATACGTACGCCTAGTATTTTGAATTTTGAATCTCACCCCTGACAACTACCCCATATTACAAAAAAAGACTAAAACTAACACTGAAACTAATAAAAACTAAACTAAAACGAAGCATTTTCAAAAAAATAAAAACTAAACTAAACTAGCAAACCCTCTTTAAAAACAAATTAAAACTAAACTGAATTTGAAAACGAAAAGTCAAAACAAAATATAAATAAAAACTAATGAAAAATGAAAAAACTATAATAACCTTGATACTGACCCATCTACCAAACCAAGGACCGTATACAATTCTATCAGACTATAAGCACTGTAGGCATGCGGAGTGTTGTGTTGAAATGGAAGATGGTCTTGTTGACTGACTTCAGTTGTTTTGGAGAAGGCTGCTATGGAGTTGTGCCGGCAACCTCCCTGTGTGTTATATGGACAAACTTCACCTGTGTGTCAACTGGCGTGAGGGGGAGGAGATGATGACAGAATTTTCATTTTTGGGTGAACTATTCCTTTAAAGGTGTAGAATTGTAGAAGGTAGACTCCCAATACCTTCTTGAAATGAAGCAGTGCGTTATCAGTGTTGCTGCACTACAACAGTAACAGATCTCATCAGTCATATTATGTTCATTGTTAAGTGAGGGTAGCGCCTCTTCCTCGGCGCAGGCTGTTTCAAAGCGACCCACCCGGGTCTAACAAACAATAAAAACCTGCGATGAAGAGGATGTGTTTGGAATATGACGCCAATCACAACTCCGGTTTCATACATATATTTGCATGCTAAATGAGATGTAAATCAACACTTTCCCTGACATCTCCTGAACCGCGCTCACACTTAGCTAACGACGAAAATTGAGTTCAAGCTGTAACTGCTTGAGTGTACAGCGGCACATCAGATGGTCCCTGCTTTATTGGGCAATTTACCGCAGGTCCTCGGCGAGTACAACAAAATTAGCATACTGAGAAGCGAGGTAAAGCGTGAGAGGAAGTAGAAGACGATGTCGGGGAGAGAGTTTGAGAGTCACAAACTGTTGTGAAGCGCAGACAAGAGCTCAAAAGAGTACAGCAACTCGATAGCCTCCCCATATGCCACACGAAATAAGCTCAATACATCCCACAGCCTGTGAAATAATTAACAGTTTCATCACTGGCAACCGGCGTCAACAGGACATTATGGGGAGCGCGTTTAAAAACTTGACAAAGCCGAGCTCCCCCGCGGGCGACTAGCTGTGATGCTAAATCGCACCGGCTTGTCTTCCTCGGCGAGGACAGATGGGAATCCCTGGGAGCGGCGGAGACGAACGGGGAAAAGTAGCCAGGAAAAGAAAGCAAGAAGAAGAAGAAGAGAGGATAAACACTGCCTGCATTACCCCGTTTTGAGGGGGAAATGGATGTGTCAGGTAGAATTTTGTTAATACTTTTGGAGCGGTGGTTTTCTCATCTGTCAGGAAAAAAAACTACCTTTTTCTTGCAGAGGACGAGTATTATTTGAGGACCTCACGTAATGAGTGAATTACCCCCCCCCCCCCCCAATCTCTGTGTTTTGTGAATTCACACATGACTTTGTTGAAATCCCTGGTGTCCTAGCCTCGCGATGTACAAGAGTCTTGCATGTTGACCACACTGCAAGGCCAAGATCCAAGGGGGGGGGGGACGTAAGCGAGATCCAATGAAGCAAAAAACGTAAACAGCAGTGGAGGAGGTGAAGTATGGCAGCCGTGTCTTGTTTCAATTTGGATACTTTTAACCGTTTGGCCTCGATGGATGAATTAAGTTGAGGACGAAGATGCTCAAACAGGAAGGGAGGCATAATTCTGAGACAAAAACAAGAAAGAATGCGATCGATTTTTTTCTTCCTTAGATTCAGAGTCTCAAAACCAATCCATTGTACGTATTGATTTTCATTTCGGCCTTGACAGTTTTCCATCATTTTGAATTTGCAAAACCTTTTTTTTTTTTTTTTTTGGCCATTTCTTTCAAAAAGTTGATCCAATCTCCACACGGCATATGCGGACGTCCTATATTATGGTTATTGCACAGAATTTTGAGAGATTTCACATACGTTTTGGGATGGGCCCAGAAATGTGTCAGACCATGCTGTGTGTCAGTGAGTCAAGTGTCAGAGCATATGGTGCTATGGAGCACCAGGCCAAACTTGCAATAGCACCTATTTTTTTTTTTTATGTATCCTACAAAGTTGCCTCAATCTTCAGCAAATTTTACCTACAGAACATTTCAGTGGCCCACATTGTATCAAGAGAATTTGGATACTTGTAACTGGGTGTGAGGCACAAAAGAAGTTGACAGCGAAGACATGCAAACAGGAATGTACGCATAATTGCCTAAATGTCTAAATGTTTGAGCAACCAAACGTCACATAAATGTATGTCTGTGTACAACTTTTCCAAAAATTCTGTATGACTGTCCAATACTTTGCCCCATAGCTTAGACCCTGCTATATTGTTCTTCTTTTTTGTTGGTACACCATTGTATAAGTAGGACAATGTGTGGATATTTTGCATTCAAAGTGCCTTCCTGGAAGCTTTACCTCAAGCATTTTACTGCCTCCACCTAAGGCATTTGGGATGCAAAATCCCCATACCTTCATTCATTTTCACTTAGACAATATACCTTTGGGGGTAGCCATGAACATCTGTGTGGTGTTTTTTTTTTACATGTACCAGCACCTCAGCATTGCACATCTTTCATGTGTCTCCAAACCAAGGCAGCCAACTGTCATGTGTCAAATGTGACTGTCACATATTGTGAAACATTTCTAATTGCTGGTTAACCATCTAAAAGCTTCTTTTTTTTTTTTTTAATTATAAGTTATATTTTCTTGAATTGTGT
Source organism: Centroberyx affinis (assembly GCF_046629955.1). Lineage (NCBI taxonomy): Eukaryota > Metazoa > Chordata > Actinopteri > Beryciformes > Berycidae > Centroberyx > Centroberyx affinis. Next base: position 294,569 of record NW_027279803.1, read on the forward strand.
AGCCTGTGAAACTGTAATGGAACCTTTATCTACCTAGTCATAACACCAAGGGAGAGGCAGAGGGGGGGAAGATGCACAATAAAACACATTTGTCAACCCAAAGGCTTGTTTTTCAGTTAAGAATGGCAGCTGCCAGGAGGACTTTTACTTTAAATGTTACACAGAATAAATTGGCACATTGTTCATCTGCTGTCTGACATGAACACCTCATAAAAGCTGGCATAAAAAATGCATCCATACTCATAGTTTAAAGTTCTCCTGGCATGTTTTTAATTGAAAACATGCCCTGGGGTGAGAAAAGTGTGTATGAATCTTTTTTAGGCATTGTATATTGTTATGATATGCACCAGCCTTTTATCCTCTAATTTAGGCTTATGCTGCTCATACTGTTGTTTCATCCAGTCCACTCTTTGCTGGGAAAGCCAACTATTGTGTTATTGAGGGCCCTACCTCGATGTCCCCCTGGGTGTTATGAACACAATCCTCTTCATAAAATCAAGGTTCAAGCACTGAATCATTATTCATAACTGTGACATGCAGCCATTTTGAGTGCCTTTGCAAGCCTCGTGGTCATTGGTGGGTGTTTTTAAATTACACAAGGCACAAAGGCAGATATAGTACAGATGTAATTCTGTAAAAATGAGGAGAAAAGAAGTTCTGCACTGCAAAAAATGACAAGTTGTCCAGTGGTTTTGTCTTGTTTCCAGACCTATCGAGCTTACTTTGTGATATTTTTAGTCAAATAAACTCACTGCATTGACAGATAATATTGCTGGTTTCCAGTGGTGGAAGAAGTATTCAGATCTTTGACTTAAGTAAATGTAGCAATATCACAGTGTAAAAATACTTTGTTACAAGTAAAAGTCCTGCATTCAAAATCTTACTTAAGTAAAAGTACAAAAGTATTAGCATCAAAATGTACTTAAATTAGCATAAGTAAAAGTAGTCATTATGCAGAATGGCCCATTTCAGAATCATATATATCATGTTATTAGACTATAATTATTGATGCA